>NW_006239236.1:196378-248305 GCF_000226075.1 Solanum tuberosum
GACTTCTTTTGCACATTGCACTTGTGGGATCCTAAGAGTTGGTTGTAGTAGTGTTCTCTTATGATTATGATGATTATGACCTATTTATGTTGAAGCTATGTTATGTATGATCTTCTGAATGTATGCTTGAAGTAGGTTGCTTAATGTGATACTTGGCTTTGAATACGGTTATGGGGTTCTATTCTATGCATTGCACTAGTATTACTTGGGTTGTCTACGTGTTGGGATGATATTATGTTGGTTTGGACTATGATACTTAATTTGTGTGCATATTGGATTTACTTGGCAAAAAACATGTTTTGACTATAATGTCCTTTTATGCATGTTTCAATGGTTTTTATGCATAGTAGCCATACTTAGTACGTGTGTTCTACTAACCTATATCTTCTCCATTTTCCCAAACATTTAGGTTCGGGCCGTTGAGGATTCAAGCTTACTTCTCAAGACACTTGGAGTTGCTTCCCCAAGTTGGTGAGTCCTCAAGTCCGAGGTCAAGATCCTATGATCTAGCTTCTATGTTTAGTTCTTTGCTTATGTTGAAAGACGTTGTTGTACTTCCTATTTGACAAAACTTCTTATTGATGTAAGGGCTAAGTCCCTATTTTCTATACTTCTATGTCTAGATGGTGCATTGTGACGAAGTTAGATTCTATTTTTCATATATGAAGTGAAGTTGAACTTCCACAGTAAAAGTTTTAAATTTTCCATGATTTTATTCTATGATAAATGTTATGACGAATGCTAAGGGATTTTATAAGACCTCTTCGAGGTCAAATACGTCGGTAACGAATAAGGGGTGTGCTCAGGTCGTTACATAAGTTTAATCTTTGATGAATTCTAAACATGCTTATTAGGGTAAAAAAGAAAGAAGAAAAAATTTGAAGAAGACATTGATAAAAAAAGAATAGTGTGTAGACGAGTGTGTGCCTAGATATATTTGCAAAAAAAGGATATGGGAATTCGGAGAAGACAATTGGGTGGGATTGGAGGGGGGGAAAGACGGGGAAATTGGGTTGCTTGTGCAAATGGGTAGTAGATGTTCTTGGAGAAGACAATAGGAGGGGGGGTGGTCATCAGGGATTTTATCTTTTTTTTAAATTGTAATTATTTGGGGGAAAATCAGTATGTCATTGATTCATTGGTTACTTTTATGTTTACTCAAAGCTCATTAATTAAGAGATGTTTTTTTATATATAAATGACAAATGTCTTCGTTTAATTCACCACTTTACATGTCATCAAGAGTGTAACACACACACCTAATATATTTTTGTTAATCGAAAAAAAATGTGTCAAAATGATACAGTAGAACCCTCATGAGGTGTCTAAAATGAACATCCCTCGGTTGAGGTATCTAAGTGAAACTTCATGCCAACTTTAAGGGGCCACTAATGGGTTAGGCCTAGATTTCAAGGCTTTATTCCATTGAAATTTTGGGATGATGGTGTATTTGGTGTTGTTTATATGATAAATAGAATGCCTTCTATATTTTTAACTCGGAAGACTCCCTTTTAAGTGTTTGTTGCTTGCAAAGGCTCTTTAGATCATTTCAAGACTTTAGGTTGTTTGTGTTATGCAAAAGACTTGTCAGACAAGGATAAACTTACACAAAAGGTAGTTCCAGTTGTGCAGATGAGATACTCTGAGGTTTCCAAAGGCTATGTTTTGTACAACTTGGATACTCACAGTTTCTTCATTTCCAGATATGTGATCTTTAAGTAAGAGATTTTTCCCTTTAAAGTTCTAGCCCCCTCTCATCTTGTGTTTATAGACTCTTTTATAGCCAGTGATCTTCAGGCAGGTCCATCCCCATACCAAATTCTGCAGTAGCAACACCTAAAGATGATCCTCTTGTAGCTGCACCTGCAGGTGACATTCAAGCAGTTGAGGCCCCCAAGCAGTCTACTAGACCAACAAAACTGCCCTCTTGGATGATTGATTTTGTCACCAATGCAGTTGTTGGCTTTACTCCTTATCCTCTAACCAAGTCATTAAGTTATGCTCATTTGTACTTACGGTATCAATAATATATCCATGCCTTCTCTTGCATTTCTGAGCTAACATCCTGTCAGGAAGCCTGCAGTAATCCTTACTGGGTCTCAGCCTTGCAAGAAAAAAATGTATGCTCTTAAACCTATTATGCTTGTGAATTAGTTCATTTGCCCATGGTAAGGTTCCCATTGGATGAAAATGGGTATATAAGGTAACATTTAAAGAAAATGGAGATTTGGAAAGGTACAAGGCTAGGTTGATTGCCAAGGGGTGCAATCAAAGAGTTGGTTTGGATTACAGGACACTTTCTCACCAATTGTCCAGTTGTACAAATTGTTACATTGAGAAGTTTGTTGTCGAATGTTTCTACTTCAGGTAGGAAAATTTATCAATTAGATGTATACAATGAATTTTCGCATGGCGATTTACATGATTGAGGTTTACACGTCCCTTCATGAGGGCTTTTTTAGCCAGGGAGAAGTCAGGATGGGTTTGCATGCTTGTAAAGTACCTATATGGTCTTAAACAAGCTAGCACACAGTGGAATGTTAAACTCATTGATATATTTATAGCCTCTGATTTTGTGCAGAGTGGTCTGGATCATTCTGTATTCACCAAAAAACATCATGGAGATATTGTAGTTGTGGTTGTATATGTGGATGCCATGTTAGTAGCTGGTAGTGACCTAAGGTTGATTGACCAGACTAATCAAGAATAACATGCTAAACTCAAAATCAAAAACCTTCGAACTCTAAGGTATTTCTTAGGAATAGAGTTCAGTAGATCATCCAAAGGGATACTCATTAACCAAACAAAATATGCACATGAAATGATAGAAAAATTAAGGTTAACTAGTGCCAAGCCATCATGTACACCTGTAGACATCAACATGAAGTTGACAATAGATGAAGTACATAAAGAAGGAGGATTAATAGATGATCGTTTCTTAACAGAGCTAGGTTTCTATCAAACACAAATTGGAAGGCTATTATATTTGACATTAACAAACCCAGACTATCACGCCCCGAACTAACCCCCCAGGATGTAGACATGGGACCTAGGATCAGGAGTGACCCAAAGCTAACCCTACTGACATATCATAATCAAACTAAAGTAAACTGAAGCAATAAATATTGTGTGGAAGCTAAACATGAGATAATATGAAATAATGGGGAATACCCATATACTAAATCTGAATATATGAATACTGAGAGTTTGAAATACATTTAAAAAGTCAAACTCTAACACTAAAGTAAAAACTAACTATATTAGAAATGAAGCCTCTACTCACTAGAAATGTTGGGACATGCCCCAGCTAGATCTACCAAAACTGAAACTAAAGTTAAAATCAAAGAAGATAATCATGTTACTTGTGCTCGAAGAATGAGGACTCACCACTGATGATGCTGAACTGAAGATCAGGAAGCGATCTAAGCGTGATCGAGAAGCTAAAACCTGAACCTACATCACGAGAAAATGTAGTGCAGAGTATGCGTCAGTACCTGAAAGTTACTGAGCATGCAGGATAGATTGAAGTTGAATAATCTAAACATGATAGAAATACTGAGTATACTGAACATGAGCTAACATAATGCAATGACCAAGTTTATAACATGCTGAGATTGAATACTGAATTGATAACATGGTCAATGCAATAGAATCTGACAAAACAATGCGAGCTACTAATGACCGACATAAAACCACATGAGCTAATTGTGGAGTCCGATGTATACACCCCATCGAGAGGACCCAATATACCCTGCCAGAGTTATAGAGGCATGACTTATCTGATCACATAAATGTTGCCCACAGAGGGGTCTTACAACCTATGGGGCACGTAGTTCTGGGACTTGCAAGTGACTCACCCTAGTCCACCCGGTAATAAGTCTACTCCCAACTGATTAGGTAATTTAGCAATTTATATATGAAAAGCTATAAATTCTAGATAGGTCATATACTGACATGTTAACTTAAAATGTAATATTAATGTACTGATAATGATATATTTATAACTGAAGCATGTATAACTGAATGATCTGACCTAGCATGTGCAATTCATATACTAAAAGAACTTCATAGCTAGGGTTCTGAAAGTATGAAGGAGTTTATACTAAAACATGCTAAAGATCATGATAAACTGATACGGAAAATCAAAGTAACTAATTCATGATAATATGTTAAAATTCCACAAACCCTAGGTCTAGTTGATAATAAGGAAATCAAGAATCTGACATAATTTTAGGGACCTAATGGAAGAAAGGAACCCACTAGTTAAATCCCACATACCTGGTGAAGAATTCCACGGAGAAATCTTTTGATTTTCGGGATGGAACCTTGATGCGTTCTTGAACTTGGGTTCTTGACTTCTTTCTTCTCTTACGTTCTAATTTTTCTAAGTTTTGCTGAATAATGTGACTTAGGTAAGTTCTAGTTTATTTACTAAGCTAAAACTGACACAAACTACTTAGTTTAGGGGTTAAACGATGTAGTTTAGGTGTCCAACACATACGACCCCTCACTTAAAATCTATTGAAGCCACTTACAATCGTATCGACGGTCCGTGGATGGATCCACGACCCATCCTGTCAGTCTGTCGATCGACTTCAGAGACTAGGTTCTGAGAGTCTTGACCTACGGACGGATCGACGGTTCGTCAAATGATCCATGATCCATCCTATCCGACCATCAATCGACTTCAGGGACCAGGTTTTAAGAGATCTTGAGGGTCTTGACCTACGGACGGATCGATGATCCGTCCTGTATGGGTCATGCCTTAGAATAGTTTTTGTCTGTGTTTTTGGGGAGGGTTGCAGGTGGCCATCTACAGACCACCAGAATGGGTCGTGGGTCACCCTACGATCAATAGGTGGCAACCGTAGGTTGCACCTGCAACTTCTGGAAATCTGCTGGTTTTGTCTATTTTTGAATACGAGGTGTTTCATTATCTTTCCTTGGGAGCATTCGTCCTCGAATGAACACTAAACTAGCTGAATAAGGAGGGTAAGAGCTGCAAACCCTTCTAATAAGCACTGGGAACTGATTTGTGACTGAACAAAGTTCCAAGTACATGGAAATACACTAAAAATACAAGTAAAAACTTAGGGAACATGATACTAAGAATGAATTTATGCATGAATTACTGAAAATCTGAAGAGGAACTATTACCTAAAGCTAGAGTGGAATCGGAAGGAAATAGGTGAGGATACTTTGCCTTCATGGCTGCTTCTGCTTCCCAAGTAGCTCCCTCTACGGATGGTTTCCTACACAAAACCTTAACTGAAACGACTTCCTTATTTCTCAACCTTTTAACCCGACGATGAACAATATCAATTGGCACCTCCTCATAAGTGAGACTATCAATCACAACCACACTTTCTAAAGGTACTATAGATATTTTATCACCCACACACTTCTTCAACAACGAAGTGTGAAAAAACAATGCACTACTACTAGTTCGGCTGGCAACTCTAACTCATAAGACACTTTGCCAACTCTTTTCAAGATCTTGTAAGGGCCTACATATCTGGGACTAAGCTTCCCTTTCTTGCCAAATCTCATCACCCCCTTCATAGGTGACACTTTCAATAAAACCCAATCATCAACTTAGAACTCTAATTTCGTTCTTCTCACATGTGCAATAGACTTCTGGTGACTCTGGCTGTCTTAAGTCTAATCTCTAATGAGTTAAACTTTCTCCATAGCATAATGAACTGAATTTGGTCCCATCAAGGATGTTTCACCTACTTTAAACCAGCCAACTGCCTCATAAGGGGCCATCTGAATGTTTGAATAGTAGCTATTATTGTAGGTGAATTCTATAAGAGGAAGGTGATCATCCCAAATACCCTTGAAGTCGATAACACAAGCTCTAAACATGTCTTCTAAGGTCTTAATAGTACGCTCTACATGACTATCCATCTATTGATGAAATGTCGTGCTAAGATTAACCTGAGTACCAAGACCTTTCTAAAATGACTTCCAAAAATGAGAGGCAAATTAAGGACCTTTATTTGAGATGATAGATAAAAGAACCATATGCAAACTGATTATCTCATTATTGTAAAGCCTGGCGTAGTCCTCCGCCGAATCTGTAGTCTTCACCGCCAAGAAGCGCGCAGACTTAGTAACCCTAATGGAGTCATGTTGTATGCAGGTATGAGGTAAACCTATAATGAATCCCATGTTGATCGCTTCCCACCTCCAAGTAGGAATGTTGATCTCTTGTGTCATACCTCCTGGTTTCTGATATTCTACCTTGGCTTGCTAACAATTTGGGCACTTAGCCACGAAGTCTGATATGTCCCTCTTCATGCCATACCACTAGAAGACTTCCCGCAAATCACGGTACATCTTAGTGGCGCCTGGATGAATAGAATACCTGCAATTTTAAGCTTCTGCCAGAATATGTTGTCTCAACTCACCAACATGAGGAACATATAATCGACCCTGGTAGCGAAGCACACCATCTCTCCCTTGGGAAAAGACCTCAACTCTCTGCTGATCGACTACACCCTTTAGCTGATGCAATATCGGATCACTGTCTTCCTTTTCCTTGACCTCCACTACCAATGAAGATTCTGACCAATTCTTCACTGTTACACCACCATCTGATATGCTCATAAGACGGACTCCTAAGCAAGCAAGCCTATGAACATCCTTCGCTAGTTCCTTTCATTCTTCCTCGACATGTGCTACACTGCCCATAGATAGTCCGCTAAGAGCATCTTCTACTACATTGGCCTTACCAGGATGGTAATGCACACTCATCTCATAATCCTTGAGGAACTCAAGCCATTTTCTTTGGCGAAGATTAAACTCTTTCTGGGTGAACACATACTCAAGGCTCTTATGGTCTGTGAAAACATCTACGTGAACACCATACAAGTAATGTCTCCAAATCTTAAGTGCAAACACCACTGCTGCAAGCTCGAGGTCATGAGTTGGATAGTTCTTCTCATGCACCTTAAGTTGTCTAGAAGCATAGGCTATAACCTTACCTCACTGCATCAACACACAACCTAGGTCGACTCTGGATGCATCACAATAGATAACATAATCTTCTGAACCCTGTGGTAGAGTCAAAACAGGAGTTGTAGTCAACCTAGTTTTCAATTCTATGAAGCTTTTCTAATAATCATCTAACCACTGAAACTTAACCTTTTTCTAAGTCAACTTAGTCAATAGAGAGGCTATGGACAAAAATCCTTCCACAAACCTTCGATAATAACCTGCTAGACCGAAGAAACTTCTGATATCTGTAAGAGGGGTAGGTCTGGGCCATTGTTTCATTGCTTCTATTTTCTGAGAATCCACTCGGATCCCTTCGCTAGATACAATATGCCCAAAGAAAATAATACACTGCAACCAAAACTCACATTTGCTAATCTTAGCAAACAATTGGCGATCTTTGAGGTTCTGCAAAAAAAACCTCAAATGAGTCATATGTTCTTCCTCATCCCTAGAGTATATGAGGATATCATCAATAAAGACGATAATGAACAAGTCTGAATACTGCTTGAACACTCTATTAATAAAATCCATGAAAGCTGCAGGAGCATTGGTTAGTCCAAATGATATAACTACAAATTCATAATGACCATATTGAGTCCTGAAGGCTATTTTTGGAATGTCACTATCTTTGACCCTAAGCTAATGATAACCTAATATGAGGTCTATCTTTGAGAAATGACTAGCACCCTGACGTTGGTCAAACAAGTCATCAATCCTGGGGATAGGGTACTTATTCTTGATGGTGACTTTGTTCAACTGTCTATAGTCAATGTAAATTCTGAGAGAACCATCTTTCTTCTTCACAAACAACGCCGGTGCACCCCATGGAGAAATACTAGGTCTGATAAAGCCCTTATCTAGAAGTTCTCTCAACTGCTCTTTCAATTCCTTAAGCTCAGCTGGAGCCATTCTATAAGGAGAAATGAAAATAAACTAGGTATCTGAAAGGATATCAATTCCAAAGTCGATTTCCCTTTCAGGAGGAAATCCGTGAAGATATTCTGGAAACACTTCTGGGAACTCATTCACTACAGTAGCTGACTCAAGAGTTGGGGTTTCAGAGCATGAATCCTTAACTCGAACTAGATGATAGATACAACCCTTAGAGATCATTTTTCTGGCCTTAAGATAATAAATGAATCGACCCATATGCACTAAACTACTACCCTTCAAATCTAAGATATGTTCATTTGGAAACTGAAAACGAACAATCCTCATTCTACAATCAATTGAGGCATAACAGGAATGTACCTAATCCATGCCTAAAATTACATCGAAGTCTACCATTTCAAACTCTACAAGATATGCTGAGGTGACTTTCTGAGAGACTGTGACATGGAAATTTATGTATACTTGTCTAGCTATAACTGGGTCACCGACTAGATTAGACATTAAGAAAGGTTCTGAGAGAGTTTTTGGGCTAACGACAAACTTGACTGCTATATATGGAGTTACAAAGGAAAGAATAGCCCCTGGATCTAACAAAGCATAAACATCGAGATTAAAGACTCATAACGTACTCGTGACCACATCAGGAGAATCTTCCTGATCCTGGCGAGCCTAAAGAGCATACAACCTACTTTGGCGTTGTCTGCCACTTGTACCAAATGATTTACCCTGCTGAGTAAGGCTACCTGTTGGAGCTCCTGAAGTTTTGGACTGAGCTCTGCTATTACTACCTTTTTGGCCCTATTTAGAAGGACAATTTCACAGCTTGTGACTAGACTGACCACACCCAAAACATCCTTTCTTTCCTGCAAGACACTTGCCCGTATGGTTCTTACCACACTTAGGACAAGTTGGGTAGGTTATGGTGCCCGAAACATTCCCTTAAGACTTAGATCATGATGCCCTACCTTTTTTATCATGTCTGAACTTGGAGGATAGAACACTAGCTAATGAAAGCATCGGAGCTAAAACTTTCTACTGAGATTGTATGCGATTTCCCTCCACATGATTTCTGTGGAGAATAATCATAGTTGCCGGTCCTAGCTTTCTTTTTCTCATTAGCCTGTTCCCTAAGCTTATCTCTCTCCACCTGCTGAGCATGAATCATGTGCCTAGAGATGTTCATATTTTCTAGTAACATAGCATTTCTGCACTCTGTTTTTACCAAGTCTGACACTCCATACAAAAACTTGTTCGTTTGAGCCCTGGAATCAGCAACCATATGAGGAGCATACCTAGAGAGTTGGGTGAACTTGAGACCATACTCTTGGACTATCATGTTACCTTACCTTAAGTTCATGAACTCCTAAGCTTTTGCCTCTCTTAGCTATCTTGGGAAGAACCTGTCCATAAAGGTTTCACTAAAGCAATCCCAAGTGATAGGAGCTACATCCGTACCCCTTTTCTCTTTCCACTGAGTATACCATCTGTGAGTCATATCCTTAAGCTAGTAAAAAGCCACCTCAACCCGATCATTCCCAGTTACCTGCATCACTTCAAAGATCTTGTTGACCTCATCTATGAAGTTTTGGGGATCCTCACCAATCTACGATCCTAAGAACTCATGCGGATTCATCCTAACAAAATCTCGCACTCTAGCTGCAGCTGACCCAACATTAGTATCTGCTAGAACTGGAAGTTGCTGATTGTTCTGGTTGGTCACACTCTTAGCCAACGACTGGATAGCGTTCTGGAATTCAGCATTCGAAACTTCTTGATCTGGGACTGGAGGAGCTGCGTTTGCATTCCTGGCATTCACATTCCTTGTGTAAGTTATACGAGTAGGCATTATTTGAAACACATAACGACGGATTAGAAAGAGGAGTTGGATCATACGTCACGCACGATAAGAGTAGCAAGAAATAAAGTGTTTCCTAAAACACTTCGTAGCCTCCCACTCATTAGATGTGGTGTAATTCACACCCATGAAAAGGACTACTTAGTGCGTCTTTTAAGAAATCCTAGGACACTTAAACCTAGTGCTCTAATACCAAGTTTGTCACTCCTCGAGCTAAACCCCAAGACGCGGACACAGGACCTAAGATCAGGAGTGACCCCAAGCTTACCCTGCTGGCATATCATAAGCAAACTAAACTAAACTGAAGTAAAAAATACTGTACGGAAGCTAAACGTGAGATAATATGAAATGAGGGGGAACACCAATATACTAAATCTGAATATATGAAAACTGAAAGTTTGAAATACATTAGAAAAGTCAAACTCTAACACTAAAGTTGAAACTAACTATATCTGAAATGAAGCCTCTACTGACTAGAAATGTTGGGACATGCCCCACCAAGATCGAGCAAAACTGAAACTAAAGCTAAAAGCAAGAAAGATAATGATGCCACTCGTCCTCGAAAAATGAGGAGTCACCACTAATGCTGCTGAAGTGAAGATCAGAAACCGATCTAAGCGTGATCGAGATGCTGAGAACCTAAACCTACATCACGAGAATATGTAGCGCAGAGTATGAGTCAGTACTTGAAAGGTACTGAGCATGCAGGATAGAATAAAGCTGAATAAAAAACATAACTGAACAAAGTAATAAAGCAATGATACAATCTTAATATGATACAAATACTGAGTATACTAAACATGACCTAACAAAAGGCAATGACCAAGTTTATAACATGCTGACAGTGAATACTGAACTAAAAACATGGTCAATGTAATATAATTGGACTAAACTGTGGGAGCTACTAATGACCGACATAAAACCACATGAGCTTAATGTGGAGTCCGATATATACGTCCCATCGAGAGGACCCAATATACCCTGCCATAGGTATAGAGGCATTATTGACGTGATCACAAAAATGTTGCCCACAGAGGGTACTTAGAACCTATGGGGCACTTAGTTTTGGAACCTGCGGGTCACTGACCCTAGTCAACTCAGTATTAAGTCTACTCCCAACTGATTATGTAATTTAGCAGTTTATAACTAAAATGATGTAAATTCTGGATAGCTCAAATACTGACATGCTAATTCAAAATGCAACATTAATGTTCTGATAATGAAACATTTATAACTGGAGAATGTATAACTGAATGATCTGACCTAACATGTGCAATTCATGAACCTAAAGAACTACATAGCTAGGGTTCTGAAATTATAAAGGAGTTTATACTAAACCTTTCTAAAGATCATGATAAACCGATTAGGAATAGTAAAGTAACAAATTCATGATAATCTGCTGAGATTGTAGAAACCCTAGGTCTAGTTAATAATAAGGAAAACAAGAATCTGACTGAGTTCGAGGGACCTAATGGGCGAAAGGAACCCAGTAGTGAAATCCCACATACCTAGTGAAGAATTCCATGGAGAAATCTTTCAATTTCGGGGCTAGAACTGATCGAACGTTGATGTGTTCATGAACTAGGGTTCTTGACTTCTTTCTCGTCTAACGTTCCAATTTTTCTATGTTTTGATGAATGATCTGACTTTGGTAAATTCAAGTTTGTTTACCAGGATAAAACTGAACAAAACTACGTAGCTTAGGGGTTAAACAACGTAGTTAAGGTGTCCAACGCATAGGGGAAAAGACCAAATGATCCCTGACTTAAATTCTGCTGAAACCACCTATGGACGGATCGCCGGTCCTTTGATGGATCCACGATCCATCCTGTCAGTCTGTTCATCGAATTCAGAGACTAGGTTCTGAGGGGTCATGAGGTCTTCACCTACGGATGGATCCACGGTTCGTCGTCTGATGTACGATCCGTCCTGTCCGACAGTAGATCGACTTTAGGGACCAGGTTCTGAGGGGTGCTGATGGTCTTGACCTATGGACGGATCGACGATCCATGGATTAATCCACGATCTGTCATGTCCGACCGTGGGTCATGACTTAGAATAGTTTTTGTCTGAGTTTCTGGGTAGGGTTACAAGTGGCCATCCACGGACCACCAAAATAGGTCGTGGGTCACCCAACTGTCTGTGGGTGGCAACTCTAGGTTGCACATGCAACTTTTGGAAATCTGCTGATTTGGTTTGTTTTCGGATACGAGGTGTTACACAGACATTGGTTTGCAATGCAGACATTGAGTAAGTTCCTACAGGTGCCAAATAACTCACATAAAGAAGTTATAACCAAGGTGGTTAGATATGTGAAAAGGGAACCTGTAATGGGAATTTTGTTCAAAAGTAGAAAGGAGAACAAATTAGTAGCATTTTGTGATGCAGATTGGGTATCATGGACCAACACAAGAAGGAAGTGATGAGACAGGGTTCCTGATCAAATATGGAGGTTTTCTAATATTATGGAGGTGAAAGAAACAAACAACTATATCAACGAGTTCAGCAGAGCCTTAGTATAGAAGGATGGCATCTATAGTTTCCAAATTAGTATGGATCATTGCATTGTTTAAAGAACTAGGAGAAGAACTGCAAATGGCAGTTGATCATTTTTATGACAGCAAAGCAACTTTGCAAATAGCAACAAATCTAGTGTATCATGCGAGTAAAAAACACATAGAGAAGGATTGTCATTTTATTCAAGAGTAAATACAAAAGGGGTTGATCAGACCACTATACTTAACAATATATACATGAACAACAAGCAGACACAATGACAAAACGGTTGACCAGGTCAATTCATGAGTACTTAGTACCCAAGGCATTTTTAATATATTCACACCAGCCAGCTTTAGAGGGAGTAAAGAAGTTGGAGTAGTGGCTTAGCTGAATCTGAGTAATTGATAATTAGTGTTAATATTAGTTAGTTAATAGTGGAAGATTCCTAACATATTTAGTTAGTTTGTTAGTTAGTTAATGGTGTACAGCTGGCAGTAGGAACAAAACTAAATGTGTACATAAGGGAGAACATTTAGTGTATTTCCCAAATAATTCAATTCATCATGCACTAATTTCTCTTCTACCAAAAATGAAGATAATTTGTTTTACTCTCTAGCCCTTCCTTTCCATACATTGTTGTTAGCTGTATTTGTTGTTTTGTGTTAGAAAGGGATGGATCTAGGCATTTAGGAACAAGCCTATTCATTCAAGAATTTGTAAATTCCACAATATATCAAACCACCATCATCCATAAAAAATAAAGACATCAAATTCTGACACAACTCGAAACAATTTGCACCCAAAAAATTAAAGCAAAAAAGAGGAAGAGGATATAGTCAAAAAGTTTTAGGAACTTTCCAATTTTACAATCTTTCTAAGTACTAGTGGTGTCACAGCTATGGGGGACTTCACTCAATAATTTGTAAACTATACATAATATATCAAACCACCATCATCAATATTAATGATGACATAAAATGCTAACACAACTCAAACCAACGGTCACCCAAAAAATTAAAGAAAAAGAGATGAAAAGGAGATACTCAAGATGTTTTTAGGAACTTTCTAATTTTATAATCTTTCTATGTCCCAGTGATGTCACAACCATGGAGGACATCAACTCTTCACCTCTTTCTATATATATCATGATCAGTGTCCTGATATTACTATTTGTTATTCCTGAATATATTGAAAAGGACATATACCAAAATGCAATTTAATGTATGTGTTTTACCTAATAAAAAGCTCAACAATTGATGCTATCTATATTACAACACTTGGAAATGGTATCTTCTAAATTTAATAAAATGATAATAAATGCTACTTTAAGTTAACCAAAGATTATGAATACAAATGGATGGAGTATATAATTGGCTTTTCGTGTCTCTTTCCACTAAAAGCATGGTATAACTGCATTTTTTCTCTTCATCTAGATTACTAATAGTAACTTGCAATATTCAATTAAATAAATCAAAATTACCTTACAGGAAATGGTAAAGAATGTGGGTAGTGAAAATAGGTTTGATCTAAATTAGAGACCAACAAAATTAAGAACGATAGTAAAAATAGATTAGATATCCTGGATATTCAATATGCACATACTATATCACTTAAAAGGGGACAAAAATGCAATAGACAACAATATTTGTTGATGTTAAGCATGTTTACACCTTTAGTCTTCAAAAAGATAGTTGATCTATGCATCATTTTGTTTTTATCAAACAGCGGTAGTGTATTCATATCAACTATGGTAAAAGAGCTCTCAATCTTAGCAATTATGATAGAATAACTGGAACATTCTTGATATCATTTTCTTGACAACTCTTATATGACAATTGATGAAATGGTAAACATAATATTTCCTTTATAAGAGGTCCTCTATACTTTTGATTTTATTATACGAATCTGGTATAATATTTGTATTATAGGGATATATGAAATTCTTAAGCAAGTTATGAATGCAATACATCTTGCACAAAATATAACATATCCTAAAATTCAGTAACTTAGGAAACTAGTAACGATTTTCTCAAGCTCTTATTTGTTTTTTGTGAAACTAAGAAATGTCCTAGGTCTAGTGATATTTCACCTTGTTAAAAATTCTTGGTTTACAAGTGACTGTTAAAGACATAAATGCCTGTACAAATGATCAAAACTCTACATATATGTGAATTGATCTAAAGACACAAATAAGCATCTTCAACCATGGAAAGTCCACCAATCTCTCTCTTCTTCGATTAGTGATCTATGAGGACCTCAAGGGAAAAATATTTCTATATAATTATTGCAGCTTGGTAAATGTAGATGTGTCCTATTTCATCAAAGTTGAAAAAATGTGAGGAGTTAATTTAAAATATTTTGAGTTAAAAAGTTAAATCTGTCGTATTTCCGGTTCATAACTGAAAAAATATGAACTAAGCAACATTCTAACCAATTATCAAGTTCAATAGTACAATCAACTACCTTTTATTATCACTAAACCATGCTCTAACCCAGCCCTCAACTTTACATGTTATTAGACATATTAATTTCTAATGTAGATTTAGTACTGTTTCAGACTCCGGAGTCAAAATCAGCATCACAGAATATTTAGATAAAGAGGAAAATGAAAGGTTTATTAAACAAAATCATAAAAGCAAGATGCTATGAAAACTACTTTTTACTAACTGCAATAAAAATACAAATATTATGAATCAAGAGATAAATTACAATACCAAAGTTTCTTTGTCATACTTTGTAAGAATTAGAGAGTCAAGCGCACATTCAGGTATTGCCCCTTCTTACCAAAAGACTGAAAATAAGACGATACATTGCTTTACCTGTAAATCCAACAAATTGAGGTGGTCAAAAACTCTCAAAATCAGCATTTAACTCTTTAATGATTGATCATAACCCTGTAAAATGCATTTGTACCTGCATGAAGTTATTGTTAAGAACAAAACACGTGCACAATCGATAAAGACAGTCAACATGAGCTATACTAAACAACAAAGTATATCAAAAGAGTCCTACATAATAAACCAATCGAGCAAGAGTCATTTTATTTCAAGTCATACTTTCCTCACAATTATTCAAAATAATTTTTTCTATTTGGCTCAACTTTCACAATGAGTTTCTATAAGAAAATTTATAAATAAGACCATGACTCACACCCTGCACCTATTCAAAGGAGCACCCAATGTCAATTGAAATAATCCTCCTTAAAAGAAAGTAGAGATACCTATAAATTTCATATTTTTCGAAAGAAGAAGTTCGGAAAGTGACAAAGGCAATATTTTTCTAGCATAAATACACATGCCCCATAAATATTCTTTCTCAATACTATCCAATAGAAGTAAATAATGTACCTCTCAAATTCATGAATGGAAGATGAATATTTTGTAAAATAACACTAGTCAAGAGGTAAAAAATAAAAAACCAAATATGATACAGTTGTTTCTGGCACAACAAAAAACACTTGGTGTGCATCAAATATCCCAAACAATAAGATTTAAAAAGAGTGTATTTCATACCATTTTAGTTTAATGATTTGTAACGAAGTCGTTAAATATAGGCAAGTCATTTTATTTTTCTTACATCACATACATATATTACATACTTTCCTCACACCTATAATCTTAGAGCTTCAAATACGTTTAGACAATGGACAATTTGTTTTATGTTTTGTGAAGAATAGAATAGAATACAAATAGTTTGTAGCAATCTAATGTTCAAATTTAGGGAAAAGAGAAAATTTACGGTGTAATATCACAATAAAGAATGGTTTAATAACCCCCTTATAAACAATATCATAAATTTCCATCCTTTCAATTTCACTCCTAGGACGATAGGTCACTACTATACATAAGGAATAAGAAACTCTACGGAAAATAACAATAGTCATCAAACATACTTCACTATTGTACAAGCACGATAATCATGCGATAAAGTCAAGAAATAAGAACAACTGATATCTTAATTCCCTTCATAGAGGGTCTTCCTAGTAATGGAATAGTAAAAATGACTTATTTGATGATTTGCAATTTTTAGTATTCGTGCGATATAGAAAGAGAATTTTTGCCTTAATATTCACTGAAGGTCTAGTTTATGCTACTTATATTATAAATAGAATACCATGTAAAAATACGAAGTTCTCCTCACCATTTAAATATTTATTCCAAAAAGATTCTAATTTATGCCTTGTAAATAATTTAGGGGTCTTTTATATCTGCATACTACCTTTGGTCAATGTTTAGAAACTCATATGTGTTCCACTCCCTTCCTTCAGTGAGATAGTTAAGTTTTAATGTAAGGGGACACTCCTAGCATAGATTACCATTCTAACATGTCTTTGCTGGTAGATAGATGCACTTAATTACTTACCTATATTAAAGGGGACTCTTGAATAAGTTGACTTCGCCTGGGAGTCATCTTTCCTTTCATTCACTAGTTTAGTACTTCCTGCTGTCCGATCGAAGCTTTTCAGAGGGTGCTTCGCTTCCAGTATGTGCAAAATAAAATCCAATTGATTACAAAATAAACTAGAGTTGAAAACTATGCAATTCATGTGCTAAGAGTTTGTCCTTTCTTTAAGAGTTTTCTAAGTTTGTTAAAAAAATTGTTTGGTAATAATAAGATCTAAATTAATATATGTTTCAGAAAATTCATTATTTTCCTTAAAAACCAATTACTTAATATCATACACATGATTCATATAGCTTATTCCTTTGTGAAGGAATGTCCAGCACATATATAAAATATTAACCTGATAATAAACATTTACTAAATATATCACATTATATATATATATATATAGTTACATTTTCATTCTTTGAATTGTAATGTTATTGTGATTGTACTGTAAATAAATAGTAGCTAGTGTGTTGGGTTATTCCACAAAAGCACTTCGTCCCTTCTCCTTAACTATTTTCAGCTGAACGGTCCTAATGAATCTTTTTTTATCACAAAAACTACCTTAAGATCAAACTCTCTATAATTATGCAATCTTCAAAATCTTGAATTATTTCAGCTTATTTTCGGCTCTAGAGTCCAAATTAAGTGTTGATTTGGTTAACAAAAATGTTTAATCCCAGATTCATTCTAACCTTAAGTTGCATTTCATCGCATCTTCAAGCTTTCTGTTGATTCCATTTCTCTACATTCATGCACTATCTCATTCTATTGTCTTTATTTTGATTTTTCATGCCAAACTACCTTTGGCCCTTTTGAGGGGATTATATATCAAACCACATGTAGTACCTCATATGGTTATATGTCGATTTTAATATCTCCTACAGTCAGTCTTTTAGTTATTGCATGACCGTGTATTTATGTATTTCAATTAAGTACATCTCAGTTCTATGTTATTTTACTTGGTTGTTGCGTCAACATGTCTTCGAGATTCATCATGCTCAGTTATTACACTTATCATACATTATCTTACATACTCAGTACATTCAAAGTACTAACTATGTATTTTCTACCAATATTTTTTAATAATATAGGTTCTGACACTCAGTATACAACTTACAGTTTATTATTAGTACTATCTCAGTGAGCAGCATCCGAGTTGCTGAGTCCTCATATTTTTTAGGAAGACACTTATATCTTCTTTCAGTTATTTACTTTCAGTTTCAGATAATTGTAGTTCGCTATAGAGTTGTCCTAGCAACTCATCTTAGCATAGGTTTTTTGACAAGTCAGTTTAAATTTAACTATGTGTACTCAGATTTTCTTCTATTGATATTTCTAGACTCTTTTAATTCCGCAATCAGTTATCTTATATTTATATTTCTTTCTTATCTTACTTTCATGCTAGTCCATGAGGTTTACTTGGGGTCTTTTGTGGCTCCCAGCACCATGTGACGACTAGGGGTAGTCTCGAGTTATGACAATGATTCTCAATAGTTAGTTGTTGTCTTTACTACATCCAAAAATATTAATGACATTAGTCGCTTGATTCAACATCTTAAACTTTTGGCAGATTTATTATATAATATGATATCTAATGTCTTTGATTCATAGTTCTCATATTTCCAATCTTAAGGGGGTAAAGAATATGATAATACACAATCTATGTCCATATTCCATGATAAGATAATTATTCACCAATTTTATTACCCATATATTCCCCCAACAAAAAAGGGTCATGCTGAGCACAAACATCACCAGCTCAATAATGTCATTTATTGCTTACTTTCTAAGAACTAGCCCTTGCATCATTTTGATCTGAACCTTTAGTTTATGCTACTTATATTATTAATAGGATACCATATAATAATTTGAAGTTCTCCTCACCATTTAAATGTTTATACCAAAAAGAACCTAATTTATGCCTTAACTGTTTTGCTCTAATTATTTCCATGCACTATATTATATTTCACGTATTTTTTCTAGCTATATGAATTTTACTGTAAGCAAAGTTTTAAAAAGAAAAAGAAAAAAAGGGAAGTTTGACTCTTTTTTTATGAATATTTTTTCATAAATAGCGAGATTATTCTATATATATATATATATATATATAAATAGAGAGAGAGACAGAGAAAGAGAGAGAGAGAGAGCGAGTGCAACATTTTGATTTAAAAAATGGCGAAATACATTGATACAATATATCCGCACGTATACAATATCTCATCCTAACTGAAAGTTGCACCGATACAGTATTTGATTGTAACTGTATGTGTGTGGACAACTATATATGTATATGTATGTGTTTTTTTCATGAAGAAAAAGTCGAGGTCATGATGGGGTAAACCCAAAGAACCTCAAAAATTGTGTGTAAGCCAAAAGAAACAACTCATACTAGACTTCCAAAGGAAAGCCAGGCTACAACCGATAAGAAACAACAAAGAAGTTCCAAAACCTAGTAGCATAAGTATAGAGAGAACCTAATACATTTCTAGATTCTAAAATACATCTCAAATCTGTAAAATGAAAGTAAAGAATATAAATGATAGATGAAGACCAATGGCGATCCAAAAAATAGGATATCACCACAACTCTGAATGAGAAGAAATTGCTAGATCCGATCAACAAATATGAAAATCACCCTGACTATGATCTGCAAAAAAAAAAAAAAACATTATAGAAGTATGGATGAGTACAATCCACATGTACTCAGTAGGTTAGACCGACTGATTATAAGCAACTAATCATACTTAAGAAATAAACGGTGAAACGCTTCCATCTGCACGCAGAAAAATCCCATTTCGGCATCGATGCCGCCAATTTATATAGTACGAACCGAATAAGATAAACATATAAGGTTATGATAAATACTCGTATCAACAGATAATAAAGTTACACAATACAACAAAGCTGGTCAATGCAATGCAATGAGATGAAATGATGTGGTAGAACCAATTTCATTGCACAACCTATCGTATACACCTTGCCAAACTTTAGCTTCCAGTTAAGGACCATGGCGACTGCAGTCCATATACCAATCTCAAAATCTCAATATCTCATCAACTTGCCACCTAGCTCAAAGTCAAGGATAAAAGTAAGGTGTTTCATTTTCTTTCTCAAAAAATAGTATTTCTCCACTTTCTCATATTTCGATGAACAATGATATTTGAATGAGGATGAATCCAAAAAAACACATACACTACAAACGCAATTTAGGCATTTCTCAAACACAAAAAGTCATGAAACACATCCTCAAATGATAAGGATGGTGAAGGAATCCATTTGAAATCAGTCTTTACCAGTTAGAAAACATTTCTTTCATTTTATGATGTTCAAATATCAACTAAATCCCCTAATTTAGGCATCTCAATGTCAAATATAAAGAGAGACCAAACAACCCCAGCTTGCTTGGGGAATTACTCAAATATCACAGGTTATCAGCAATAAGAGTATTCACATGAGCCTCTGCACAAGTTAAGCATCACCAATACACATCACATGGACTAAACAAGAAGGCCAACACTTACCTATCTCTAAAACTCATACCACAACTCATTTCATAGTTCATTTCCAAAGAAAGACTAATTACTCAACTAAATCTAAATGAGGGATAGCCAAACCTACCTAGAAGGCTGAACTTCATTGGAGCAACTCTATCGAAGCACTTCCTCAACAACACAATCACCAAAATGATCCCCAACATCAAGAATCAAAAGAAGACGAATGATACCCATATTGATACGATTAGAACTAGGGTAAAATAGTGAAAAAAATCAATTCAGAAATCGAAAGGGTAAAATCAAATTTTTAATTGAAAATCAAGTTCTACAAGCCAAGAGAAGTTCATGGTTGAAAAACCCATGAAAAAGAATAAAATAATAAGATCTAATTCAATAAAATACCAATTTTCCAACTTCGGGGGAAAATCACAAAACCCACATTAAAATCAAGATTTAAAAGTGTTTCGGATGATAAAAGTACAAGAAATCAATAAGGAATTTGTAGGGAAAGCTTATTCACACGAGTTTTCACAAATATTCTCCCAATAATTACTGTCCCAAACATCTGAAAGATTGAAAATGGTAGAAATGAAAAAAATGGGAAGAATCCTAATTTTTGGTTCTTTCTAGTCAAAATTTGTTCATCGCGATCAGGAGCAACTAAATGTCGTGATCATGAAGGACACCAAGTTCACATCAAGATCACAAGACCCTTGTCCACGATCGTGAAGGCTAAGGAAAAAGATTTATTGCATTTGCGAGCCTATGGACCTTGGTTGTTAAGATAACTGAGAGAGACATCACGATCCTGAGCCTATGGGCCGCGCTCGCATAGATCAAAATGACCTGCACAAGAAACTAAAAACAAGCCGCCCATTACAAGGAAAATACCTCTATATAGACCCTCTGAAATTGTTCAGAGTCTGATAAAAATAAACTGGACATGCTACCCTGCTAAAATCAACATTTGGACTCAATAGAATTGTCGGATTTCGAAAAAGAGGTCAAATGATAGAATTACCCCCCCTGACCACTTTTAAGGTTTAAAACTCAACTTCTTACCCAAACATGCAAAACTCAAGCTAAGGCTTTGGAAACCTGACAAATCATCTTACTAACAAAAACTCGACGTTCCGGACATGATGGAACTAATGGAATCTCCATCCTAGGTTTGAAACTCAAAATATTGACCAAAGTCAACCATACCAAGAATTTTCAACTCCAAAGGGTCAAATCACCCAAAACACACTCGAGCGGGCCATCCTAGCTGCTTTGACACCCCTCTGGTTATCTATTGACGCTCTCACAACGAGAGTATAGACTTGTAAGAGTCGATATGGGGCTATTTCAACGATGACGGGTTTGAAATCTGAGGTTGCATACTTGAGGAAGGATGTGGACTAACTAAAGTCTACAGACGTCATTTCTTTATTTGGGGCAACTGAGACTCAGGGTGTTCCGGGCAGTTCTGAGATGCCTCCGGCTACCACCGGAGATGTGCCTATGGAGGATGTGGCAGTTGATGTGTCAGACTACCCGACAGACCTCCTTGAAAGACACCACCATGGCTGGGTCTAGTGGAGCTAATGTTGATGTGACCACAGGCATTGATGCCTCGACAGATGGAGCCACTGTGTAGACAAGACCTTCCTTTACCTCGCTCTCTGTCATTTTTATCGACTTTTTATTATTTTGTTGCATTTGAGGACAACTGTATAGTTTTTATGGTAGGGTGAGGTATTTCCATACCTACCTCTTGTGACTATATTTTGTATATATATTGGGTTTTTGTGTTTTAACTGTGTTTTTGGTATTTATCTTTTGGATGTTTGAGCTTATGGCTTCTTGTTATGAAAGTTATGAAATGAAAATGGTTTTTGACCCTTCTCAAAAAAAATTCCACCTCTTGTTTTTTGTGAATGTGGTTGTTCTTGTGCAAATTTGAGTATCGGTTATGATCACTACTGATGACTTGAATAGTGCTCTTAATCTAACAAAAATGAATGCGCGGTTATGTGTGAACTTTTTACATCTCGTTGTGACTAACTGGTTATAGAATGGAGTCTCTTTTGATGAACATTGCACACTAGCATAAGTGTGGAGTCTTGTTTGATATTGGTGCCAATGCCTTGTGTGATGAGCTTACTGTGAACCTTGTGTGCAGAAACCTAGAATTTGCCTCGTTGGTCTGGTTGACTAAGTAATGCAAGCTCTTGAAATGATCTTAGGCAATGATTTTGAAGAGTGAAACAATTTTCCAATATACCTCTTGTTGTGGCTAACCTTGTGAGATGTGCAAACCTTGCTTAAACCCCCTTTGAGCCTTGTCCTCTACTTGGAAGAAACTTGAGCAATTGAGACCCCTCTTTATCCATTCACCCATAATCCTCATGAAGTGTGATTTGTCGGAATAACCAACTTAGGCCAAAAGCCTAAGTTGGGGGTGTGCTGAAAAGAGAAGGTAAATCAAGATGTGTGAAGAATTCCCCTTTGAGCCAATGGTCTTGAAAAAGATGGAACCCCTTCATATAAAAAAAAGTAAGAGAAGAAGAAAGAAAAACAAAAAGAATGAAAAAGTTGTGAAAGTTGCAAAAGAAATGGGGGTGTCCGGTATTCCATTGTAAATTGAATAACAGGGTGAATTTTGAACATGAGTAAAAATGTTGAAAAAAAGCAAGAAACGTGATGTTCATACGACATTTCATGATGATAGCAACCACTAACCCTAAATTACCATACCTTTCAGCCCTGCTACAAGCCTTGAAAAGACCTTTTTGATCTTGAGTGAGCTGAAATGAATGTTGATTGGAAAATAAGGGCAAACCTATGGGTGAAGTCATGCATGTGTTCATCTTTGTGAATGTGAGGGTTGCATGTGATTCTGGAATTATAAATTGTTGAAGAATTATGTGTGAATATGGAATCGTCTTTGTTTTGAGGGAATTTGAGTACCTTTGTTGTGCTTGAACTTGCATTTGAAGCAAGTATTGTGAACTTGAGAATATTTGATAATGGTAAGTCACAACTTGAATCTTTGAGTGCACAATTTGTCCTTGCATGAGTAAGTTGAGTCTTGTTGTGTGCATTCATGATTATGTCTTTTGTAGCACTGTTTGAGACATCCTTTTTGAACTGTTAAACTTGAGTTTTACTTAAGGACAAGCAAAAGTTTAAGTTGGGGATGTTGATGAGTCCGAGATTTGGACTCATTTAGGGCTTTGTTTATATAGATTTAGTGTCCTCAAATTCTTATTTTGTGCCAATAAGTGATGTTAAATCGTTGATTTCAGGAATATGGATTGAGGAACAAAGCAAAGATGCTAACAAGCTAAAAGGAACAAAATAGTCTGAAGAAATGAAGATGGGCGAGCTTGAGGATCGCCAAGACCACTCGGCATTTCGCCGAATGGCTTATCAGACCGCCTAAAGTTCTTGTGTGCCAAACCCTGAAGGAAAGAACCAAGTTGGTGATGAAAAGGAGCAGTCTACGGATCGCCGAGTGATTCCGCAAAGCCAAAATGCCAAGGCAGAAGGGCGATTGAAGAGACCAAAGGGTGGCTCGCTGAGTGGTTCGGCGAGCCTGACTTACTTCGCCAAATGAGATTTCGTATCTTCTTTTCAGCGACTAAAAATACATTTTTGAACATTTAGTTTAGTATGAAACAAACTTTTGAATAATCTATTTTGAAGATTTGAGCATCTTGATACAATTTTCACTAGTTTTCCTTAGCTTTAAGGGAATGAAGAAATTCACTTTTGAGAAATTTGAAGTAGGTCTTTGAGATTCATCAATTTGGAACGTTGTAAAGACGAAATCATTCTTACCCAGTGGATGAAAACTCAATTCGGTAACTATTTTTACCTTTTTATAATGTCTAGCTAAAACCCTAGTTCTTGGGGTTTGATTATGTGATTATGGGCATATTTAACTTATGGGTATTGCTAATTATTAGTTTGAATGCTATTTAAAAGTGAGTTCAAATCATTAATTGTGGTTTAATTTAAGAATTGTAGTTGCCAATGCAGTTCTACCTTTGTGTTTTTGGCTTGCTCGAGAGAGAGGATTTCGCACTAAGGTTTTTTATTGATGGTTTGTGGGTATTGGCTTGACATGGGTTCAACTCAATATAGTGAATCCTAAACCCTTTCCCACACATTCAGCTCAAGAAAATGAATGGATTAAGGTGTGGGTTGCTCTTATTTTGCATGCTTGTTGATGTTAGAGAGAAATTAACTTGATTTGCGGTATATTGTTTGAGAGAAAATTTACCTCCATTATAGCCTAGCTTACTCACTAATGTCTATCTATTCACTAATAATTGCTATTACCCATATGTCTATATTAGACTATAATCGATCACATCACAAGAACCCGTCTCATTATTGTTCACTCGTATAGTTGTGGCTGTTGTTTGTAGTTGATAATCAAAACTAAAACCCCCATTTGACATTCGTGTCACCCCTAAATTGAATGATGTTTTTATTCAATAATTTTTATTCCTATGACTGATTTGACCGCATTTATACTTCTCAATTGAATCTAAAACACGTACCGCTCCCTGTGGGATTCGACCGCAACTAATTTCGTTGGGTTTTATACTGATTTACGATCGTTGAACACCTATAATTGGATGAGGTGTGCTTGAAACGTTAAATCAAAGCCGGTGAAAAAGGCGGAGTTGGCCGCTTACCAATTGAAAGGTGTTGCTCAAGTATGGTATAACCAATGAAAGAAGGAAGACCGGAAGATGCAGGTCCTCTTAATTGGGAGATGTTTAAGATTGTGTTTCTTGATAGATTCTTTCCCCTTGAGATGAGGGAAGACAAGGTGCTGGAGTTCATTAACCTTCGACAAGGGGGTATAAATGTGAGGAAATATTCTCTAAAGTTCACTAAATTGTCTAAGTATGCTCCATCAATGGTTGCGGATTCAAGGGCTAGAATGAGTAAGTTTGTATCGGTTGTGTCCACAATGGTGGTTAAAGAGTGCCAAACTGCAATGCTTATACATGATATGGAAATCTCTCGTCTCATGGTACACGCACACCAAATTTAGGAGGAAAAACCCAAGGAAAAGTCTTGGGAAGCAAAAAGGGCTAAGACCGGTGATCGTATTTTCTCTAACACAAGGTCCAACGGATAAGGTCGTCAAAGATTCCGACAAAGGTTTTCCGGTAAAGGTACCTCCAATGCTCCTCCTAAGTTCAACCAAGATAGGGTGTCTAACCCTAAGCCTCAAGGAGGTAATGGTAGTGGCTCTTCATTGCTTATGTCTAATTGCACTAAGTGTGGAAGGAAGCATGATGGTAAGTGCCTAGCCGGCTCGGATGGTTGTTATGGTTGTGGTAAAAGTGGTCACAAAATGAGGGATTGACCAATGTTTATGGCTAAGGGGAGAGAGTGCAAGCAAGCTTCTACTAGTGGTACGGGTTCCAATGCTCCTAAGATAAACCACTTGTATCCTCTTTAGACAAGAGGTGAACAAGAGAGTTTTCCGGATGTGGTTACTGGTATATTAAATATTTTTCAACTTAATGTATATGCTTTACTTAATCCCCGCGCTACTTTGTCTTTTGTGACGCCATATATAGCTACGAGGTTTGATGTGCTCCGCGATGTGTTGTTAGAACCTTTTTCTGTCTCAACTCATGTTGGTGATTTTATGGTGGCTAAGAGGGTCTATAGAAAGTGTCTCATTTCCTTATCCCATAGAGTTATTCTTGTTGACTTGGTAGAGCTTGACATGTTAGATTTCAATTTTATCTTTGTTATGGATTGGCTGCATTTATGCTATGCTTCTATTGATTGTAGAACTCATATAGTCAAGTTTCAGTTCGAGAATGAGTCTATCCTAGAGTTGAACGGGGGAAATTCTATGCCCAAGGGTAAGTTTGTCTCCTATCTTAAAGTTAGGAAGATGATTTCTAAGGATTACTTTTACCATCTATAAGGGTGAGGGATGTAGATTCCGAAACCCCTTCTCTCGTGTCGGTCCCCATTGTCAATGAGTTTCTGAAAGTGTTCCCAGATGAAATATCGTGTATTCCTCCCGAGAGGGAAATAGACTTCAGTATTAACCTTCTCCCAAATACGTAACCTATCTCCATTCCTTCTTACCGTGTGGCTCCGGCAGAACTTATGGAGGAATGAACAATTAAAGGACTTGTTGGACAAGGGTTTCATCTGACTAAGTATCTCTCCATGGGGTGCTCCAGTTTTGTTCATTATAATGAAGGATGGTTCTCTCTGAATGTGTATCGATTATCGACAGTTGAACAAGGTGACTATTAAGAACAAGTATCCTCTCCCAAGGATAGATGAGTTGTTTGACCAACTTCAAGGGGCAAGTTATTTCTCTAAGATCTCCGATTGGGTTATAACCGATTGAGGGTGAAAGAACATGACATTCCGATGACGGATTTTGAAACTCGGTATGGTCATTATTAGTTTTTAGTGATGTTGTTTGGGTTGACTAATGCTCCGGCGGCATTTATGGACTTGATGAATAGGGTGTTTAGACAATACATGTACATGTTTGTGATCTTATTGATGATATTTTGATCTACTCATGGAGTGAGAATGATCATATTCATCATTTGAGGATCGTGTTGCAAATTCTTAAGGACTAACAACTTTTTGCAAAATTTAGAAAATGTAAATTTTGGTTAAGGTCCATAGCATTCCTTGGTCATATTGTTTCAAGCAAGGGTATTAAGGTAGATCCTAAGAAGACAGATGCGGTCAAGAGTTTGCCTAGACCTCTAACTTCCTCTAATATTAGAAATTTCTTGGGTTTGGCCGGTTACTATAGAACGTTTGTTTAGGGTTTCTCTTCAATTGCATGTCCTTTGAGGACTTTGACTCAAAAGAAGGCTAAGTTCACATGGTTGGAAGTATGTTAGAATAGTTTTAATTCTGCTCCGGTGTTGACCTTACCAAAAGGGACATATGGTTTTGTGGTTTATTGTGATGCCTCAAGAATTGGGCTAGGGTGTGTGCTTTTGCAAAATAGGAAAGTTATTGCCCATGCCTCAAGGAAACATAAAGATCATGAGAAGAATTATCCTACCTATGACCTTGAATTAGCGGCAATTGTTTTTGCCTTAAAGATTTGGAGACACTATTTATTTGTAGTTCATGTAGATGTGTTTACCGTTCATAAGAGTCTGCAATATGTGTTTAATTAAAAAGATTTGAATCTTCGCCAAAGAAGGTGGCTTGAGTTATTGATGGAATATGATATGAGTGTCTTTTATCACCTAGGTAAAGCTAATGTGGTAGCGGATGCTCTTAGTCGGTTATTTATGGGTAGTGTTGCTCATATTGAAAAAGAAAGAAAGAATTGGTTCGAGATGTTCATAGATTGGCTCGATTATGTGTTCAACTAGTGGACTCTACTAAATATGGTGTTATAGTCCACAATGGTTCCGAATCGTCTTTTGTGGTACTCAAGAAGTACGTTGAGGCTTTCTCCAAAGGGGGAGATGGGGTACTTAGATACCAAGTTCATTTATGTATTCCAAATGTTGACGACTTGAGGGAACATATTTTAGTAGAAGCCCATAGTTTGCGATATTCTATTCACCCAGGAGCAACCAAGATGTACCGTGATCTACGGGAAGTCTATTGGTGGAATGGGATGAACAAAACTATTACATAAGTTGTAGCTAAGTGTCCAAATTGCAAACAAGTAAAGGTTGAGGATCAGAAACCGGGAGGTTTATCCCAAGATATTAGCATTCCTACTTGGAAGTGGGAAGACTTGAATATGGACTTCATTGTTGGTTTGCCTCGCACCTGGCAACAACATGACTCTATTTGGGTGATAGTAGATCAGATAACAATATTGGCTCATTTCCTTCACATTAAGGTGTCCTATTCGGCGGAGGACAATGTCGTGTTGTACTTGAAAGAAATTGTATGATTGCATGGAGTACCCTTGTCCATTATTTATGATCGTGGTACCCAATTCACTTCTCAGTTTTGGAAGTCATTCCAAAAAGGGCTTGGCACTAAGGTTAAGCTTAGCACGACTTTTCACCCCCGAACCGATAGGCAAGCGGAGAGTAGTATCCAAAATTTGGAAGATATGTTAAGGGCTTATGTGATCGATTTAAAGGTCAATTGTGATGACCATTTGCCATTGATCGAGTTTGCTTACAATAACAATTATCACTGAAGTATCGGTAAGGCTCCATTTCAGGCCTTATATGGTAAGAGGTTTACATCTCCAATAGGATGGTTTGAGGTGGGTGAGTTTCCCTAATAGGTCCCGAGATATTTCATGATGTTATTAAGAAAGTTCTACTCATTAGAGAGAGGTTGATAACAGCTCAAATTCGGCAAAAGTCTTATGCCGATGTGAGAAGAAGGGATCTACAATTTGAGGTCAATGATTGGGTTTACTTGAAAATTTCACCCATGAAGGGTATGATGAGGTTCGGTAAAAAGGGGAAGCTTAGTCACTGGTATGTAGGCCCATATCAGAATTTAAGGTATGTGGGTAAGGTTGCTTATGACTTAAATTTACCAAATGAGTTGGCACTGGTGCATCCTGTTTTCCATGTCTCTTTGCTTAAAAAGTGTGTTGGCGATCCAACATCCATAGTTTCCCTAGAATGGTTGGGAATTGATGGTGCTACTTGGGAGGCTGAGAACGTTATGAAGTTCTGATATCCTCATTTTTTTCCTTTTACTCTAATTCTAACTTGAGGTAATGAGTTCCTCTTGAGTTGTGCTTGTTTTGGGAGTCATGTGTTTCCATGATTTCCTTATGTGATGCATGTTCATGAAAACTTGTGTTTTAAAAGAAAATTAGTTTATGATTGATTTTCCTCATGTTGTGGTGCATGGAGTATGAGTTGCCTATAAACTTCATGAGAAGAATTGATGAACATGCATTAGCTATGCTTTTTGAGAGTAAATTGCATAGAGGCTCCATGAGATTATGTTGAGTATGCTTTTAGCTTGGAGAAGGTAGTTCTTCCTTGAACATGAGAAATTTTGAAAATTCATGCATATTGGGTTGCTAGATCTAGTTCCTACTTCCTTATGTTGCATTTGATTATGTTGAGTTTGGAGTTTATGTTTCCTCCTTATTTATGTTCATTACATGCATAATGGGCTGATAGTGTTAGTTCACCCCTCTTATGATATCTTAAGAATGTCCTAGCTTGGTTGAGAACGTCCTAGCTTGGAGTCAATAGTTCCTCTTTGATTCTATGCATTGCATCGTCAGGTTGGGTTGCTAGTTCCTTTCTTACTATTTTAGAACCAGTTTGAATCTCATTCGAGGAATAATGGTCCCAAGGGGGAGATAATGTAACACCCCGTATTCGAAAAGACAAAATAGCAGCTTTTTAGGATTTACAGGTGCCATCCACGAGGACCCAACCACGGACCGTGGGTTGATCCACGAGCCGTAGGTGGGGTCCTTGGAGAGGGCCTCCAAAAAATTGTCCCAGCATGGACCACGGTGGTACCTACAGACCGTAGGTCGGACCACACCCCATGGTCTAGTGGCCATCGACTGGCCAAAAGTATCTTACCAGACCAAATGTGTACAAGACGTACCATAGGTCCATCCACGGTCCGTCGGTGGGGGTCTCGTGGTTCACCTGCTGGCTTGTGTTTTAAAAGAAAATTAGTTTATGATTGAACCAAATTCATAAAAGCATTTGGAATTTTGCCTATATTTAGAACCCATATATAAACCTTTTAACCCCAAATTCACCCCATTTATTTCATTCTTCCAAATTTCCAAAAGAAAACCAATTACTCTCAAATATTCTCTCTCTAGAAACTTGAAGAAGAAGAAGAAGGATTCACCTAGGGTTTCAAGCTAAGTTTCCAATTCCTCCATTGAAGGATAGCTTTTGAACTTAAGGTATGATAGTTTTCATCCATGGATTCCTTTCATCCATGAAATCCCTAAATCTCTCTGTTTCAAAAGGTTGAATTCCCCAATCGAGTTAGTGTTTTCATCTATTATCATGGGTTCTCTTTAATAATGACTTGAATGATTTAATTATTATCTTCTATGCATGAATTGATGAATTACAATGTTTTTGTGATGAATTCCCCTATGAACCCATGTGATCCCTAAGCTTTCAAGTTGTGAACCATAAGATTAGGGATTTTGATCTTCAAGGAAGAGTTTTATGAAATTGAGCATGTATTACTAGTTTTACGTGAATTTATGATGAAATCCATATCTAACCCATGTTTTCTAAGAGTTGATGATTGAAATTGGGTTTTGACCTCAAGGATGTGAATTATGGACTTATGCATTGTGTTATGGAATCTATGTGAATGTTTTAAGGTTGATTTGGGAGTACAGTATCAATGATGGTGTTGTGTTGTGAAAGTGTATTCTCACTAAAACACATACTAGCAAGATATTAAAGGTTTTTCCTACATAGAAAGGTTTCTTAGGTTGGAAGTCTTTCTGACCTAATTGAATCAAAGACTAGGATCTATATTAATGAAACTAGCTCGAATCGGTAGAAGCTGGGTTTCCAAAGTAATCTCATGAGATGGAAGCTCCCCCGTAGTAAAGACTGGGTTTCTAGTAGCAATCTATTTATACCATAATTATGTTCCCACATAGGTTGATTAGCTAGTAGATCCACTTAAGCTAGAAGTTCAAGGTTCTACATTAGGCAAGTAGAACAACCTCTTTTCGGTGTGGGCTAGACATCAGATTCCATGTTATCGCTCACATGATCTCAATGTCGGTTAAGTCTAATTCCCCAAAAGTAATAATGAACTAAGGTTGCTCAAGGAGTATCAAATCTGATTTCAAAGATGTTCAAGAAGAAGTTAGCTTTCATTGACCATGATTTATGACTTATGTTTTATGACTCTTTCATATGATGTTTAATTTGGTAAATTGCATGTCATGAAATGAAATGTCCCTTTTTAGCATGTTTTAAATGTTTTATGCATGGCTATCATTACTTGGTACGTTGTTTTTTACTAACACATACTCTTGCCTACATATTCCTAAATGTAGGGTCCGACAGACGGGTTTTCGAGTCTCGTGGCTAGTTGTTGAGTTCGTGATTTCCCAAGCTTTGGTGAGTCCTAATGCTTCAAGGACGGAGTTATTGTTTCTGTTTCTTTCTTGTATTTCCTTTTTGGACATGATGTATGGGCTAGGCCCAATTTCATTCTATTGCATTAGATGGCTATGTTGAGACTAGAGTTGAGACTTCCACTTTCCATTTTATAAAATGTTTTGGACTTGGATTATTATTTTACTTTTACTATTCTATTTCTTATGTTATGAGAGCTAAGTGGCTTGTATAGAGTCCTTCGGGGTTCTATACACCATGTTACATCTAGGGGTCATGAAACTTATACTCTTGCTCATTTCTTGGTTTAGACAGTTTCTCAAACAACTTTAACTTTCTCAAAAACTTAGTTTAAAATCAAAGTGTTGGCTTGAAAAGATTCGCAAAATTTATAACTCAAAATGAGTGTTCATGCTGAAACATAGACATGAACTACTCAATTCAAGGATCTCAATGACAATATAGAAAAACTCAATACTCAGAACTCAACGATACTACTCGTCTGAAGAATACTCAACTAATAGGGATCATGCTAAAATATAGACATGAACGAATCAACTCAAGATTCTCAATGCAAAACATATAACAATTGAATAATTAGGAATAAATTTTGAAATGAATCAAGAACTCAGAACTCAACATCAACTCATCTCAAGAATACTCAAATCTAATGATAGAACCCTAGATTACTCTTTTATTGATTTGAAAGTAGATGTAGGGCGTGAAGACGAACTAGTCCAATACTATTATAGTCTTACCTTCCTGGAAGAATAAAGATCTTGGCGAAATTGACAAAATTAAAAGAACTCGTGAAACCCTAGCTCTTCTCCTCTTGGTACCTTGCTCTAATAACTTGAAGTGCTAATGAATGTAAAAGAACTGATTAACACTTTCAATTCCCTTAACTATGTGAAAATGTCGTGGTTGAGGCATAGAATGAGGGCTAAAAGGACATAGAGAGAATACCAAAATGACCACAACTTAAAAACTGTCAGAGTGCCTCAAAAGGAAGGCTTCACGGACAGTTTAGAGCTCCATGGTCCATGAAACACTTCACTGGTTGTATAGCCATCCGTGAAACTTCGACTGTCTGACATGACCTTACTAAAACAAGCATAACTTTTTACTCTTACTCGAAATGGTGCAAACTTGGTGCCTTTGGAAAGATGACTTGTAGAACTTTAATTTCTTATGTTTTGAGAGATATGGTCATTTGAAGTTGACCCAAGTAAAATCTCATATTGAAACTCAATCGGTAAGAAAGTGTTCAATTACAGTTTATGTTAGACGATTATAGTGACCTTAGTTCGTATCCAAAATCATTCCCATTTTTAAAGAAATTTGCTTAATTTTAAAGCTGACGGGTGATTTGTAAGGACAACATGGGCCGTCTAGGGCCTCGTCCAAGTGACTGAAATCCTGGAAGCCCTAGACGGTTGGGATACCTCCCCCAAATGGGTCTTGGACCCCTAAAGGGGCCATTTAGGGTTTCGTCAAGGGTCCATGGTCCATTTTGAGTTCGTGGACTTGCTTGTTAGCCCTCTTTAGCTTTTATGAAGTTCAAGGGGTTAAACAAACTATTCAAATTTTAAGAGTAGAGTTGCAAGATTTTATTAGAATGATTTGGGTCTTAGCTTTGAAATTTTTGGGGTGTTACATTATCTAATATTTTCAAACTATCACTATAAAAAAAAATACTATATAGGACAAAATTACTAATTTCGATAATTTTTCCTTTTTATTTTATTTGTTATAATAACAGAGGAAAATGATTGTTTTAAATTATAACACCTCAGTTTCGAAAAAGGGTAGGATAGAAACATTCTTCAAGATCAGGTGCCTGTCCAGACGGAGCATCCTACGGCATGTAGAGTGACACACAGACAGTAGGTCGGTTTCGTGGATGGCTAGCCCAAGATCCCAAAAATGTCAAGTCTCAGTACTCTTTCGACGGTTCACCAGGACGGTCTTTCATTCAATGCACGACTGTAGATAGGCCTCATAGGTGAGTCCCAAAATAAGAGAAATTTTTAAGTTCAAGGGTCGCGACCCACGAACAAGACCTATGACTCATCAATGGAACCACGATCCTTAGGTAGGTCCCGTCAGTCGAGGTATAAATATTAATTTCTCTGAACCCATTGATGGCCGACCAGGACGGTCTGTTGGTGGAACCAAGAACTGTAGATCCCCACCGTAGAATGGTGTCGACAGTTATTTTCTCAATGGATTCTTGGTCTTTTCCTAATTATTCTATCCTAATACTATGTCGTTTTACCATTACCTAGAAGTCCTATATAAGTGTGTTTAACCCTAAATTTCCCCAATTTAAATCATTCTCTTAAACTCCCAAAAGAAGAACAAGTCCTCCTCTCCAAAATATTTTTCTCTCTAGAAATCTTGAAGAAGGAGTCAACCTAGGGTTTCAAGTCAAGCCTCCAAATCCACCATTGAAGGTGAGCTTTTGGCATTGAGGTATGATAGTTTTCATCCATGGAGCACTTCCCTCTATGGAGTTCCTAAATTATTCAATTTACAAAGTTAGAAATCCCTAATAGAGTTAGGGTTTTCTTCTATGTCATGGGTTCTTTTAAATGTTGATTTAATTGATTGATTTATGGACTTTCATGCATGAATTGATATAATCTCATGATTTGTAAGATGAATCCCCATGAACCGATGCCTAACACTTATCTCTAGATATTGATGTTTGTAAGTGGGTTTTAAATTATGAAAGGCGAATTATGGAATTATGCATGTTCTTATGGAATTGATGAGATATGATGTAGATTGCTAGATAGTAAAAGGATATATGTTGTTGTGGTTAATTGATGTGAAAGGATTGCTTACCTGACTACCTCATGAATGTGAAAAGGTTTTCTCACATAAAGGATTCTAAGGTTGAAAGGACTTTTCACCTAAATTGAATCAAAGTTAAGGAGCTATTCTAATGAAACCTAAATTGGATTGGTAGTCTAAATCACACCATTCCATGGATGATATATAACTTAGCTTGGATGGTTATTATGACGTTCCATTCCATGGATAATGAATATAAGTTAAGAAAATGACTATTCCATGGGATTTATATGCTTGGCACTGAGAGGATATTGAGATGGAAGCTCTCCCGTTAATAGAGACCGGGTTTATAGTAGCAATCTCCTTATTCCATACCTATGTGATGATGATTGTCTTAGATAGACATTAGCTAGCTGATCCACAATAGCTAGGAGTTCATGGTCTTACCTTGGTAAGTCGGACACCCCTTTTCGGTATGGGGCAGACACCGAATTCCATGTTGATAGCTCACATGGTCTTATATGCTAGTTAAAGGTAAATCTCCCACAATAATGAACTAAGGTTACTTCTAGAAGTATCTCACAAAGGCTTGAAAGATGATAGCTTGCATCGACCATGTTTTATGACTTATGTTTCTCACTCTTTTATATCATGTTTTAGCTTGGTCATTGCATGTCATGAAAAGCTCTTTTTAAATATGATTTTATATGTTTTATGCATGGCTATCATACTTAGTGCATTTTTCTACTAACGCATACTCTTGCCTACATTTCTTATCAAAATGTAGGGTCCAACGCTCAAGGTTCGAACGTCCATGGCTAGGTATCATTAGTAGAGACTTGAGGATTGGTGAGTCCTTATACATTCGAGGGTCGAGCCTTTATTTCATTATGTCATTTCATTTCTGTTTCGGACTTGATGTACGGACTACGTCCCGATCACTTCTTATGTACTAGATGGCTTTGAGTCGATGTTTAGATTTTCGCTTCATTTTCATAAAGTCTTATATGTTTAAACTGTGTTTTAAATTTCTATTATCTTGTAATACGAAAGCTAAGTGACTTCTATGGGTCTTCTAGGGGTCTTGTACGCCATGTTATGCCTAGGGGCTACGTTGGGTCGTGACATAAAGGGAGCAGAACATTCAGGGGGACATGTCTGGATGATAAAATGTGCACTTATTCGAGAAGATGCAAACAATGCTATTGGACAAAGCAATGACTTTTTAATAATTATCTACCATAATTTAGTCTTTTTCTAAGTTATGTGTTTAATTATAAGGCTTAACGAAAATATATATAGTTAATTACCCTCTAACCTTATGTATGTTTTGATGATATATTATTGAATAGCAATTTGGAGCTTCTGGAACTACATTCTACCTCTTTAGGTGTGTTCAGAATAGACCAAAATAAGTGGGTTACTTACTTATTTCTTTTTATTCGATAGGTATGTGAAAACATATTATCCTAATGTATTTGTATATAATCTAGAGAAATACTAATGGAAGTGAGGTTGGGTCCAGGTAGGGGTGTAGATGGGGGATACAAGAATGAGGTGATGATGAGGTATGTGGGAGGGTGAGGAGGACATAATCAATGTGGAATGCATCTTTTTTCATTTTCATCTTTAAGGAACCTTCTTTCCAAACCATTCATACCAATCCTTTTCTTAGGTTTCCCACTCTTTGTCCAGAGCCTACATTGGAGAACTGCAGGACCCATTTAGGGGTGATACTCCCAACTAGATTTTCTCCATACCCAATGCTCGAACTCGAGGCCTCTAGTTAAGGATAGAGCAGTTTCACCATTACACTATAATCCATGTTGGTGACATTCTACCTAGCAAATATGAAAAATTTGAAAAATAGTTTTTGAAAAATGTTTTCCTCCATATAAAAAATTATCCCCTTTTTGAGTTTCATACCTAAACTATTGGATTGCAACTTCATACCTAAACTATTACACATTAGTTAGGGAAACACACCTCAATGGTGTGTAATACTACAATCTCTTTTTTATTTTAAAAAACATTGCCACATGACATTCCACGTGGATAAAAAATTTCGCGTTGACGATAAATAAACTATAAATATTAGTTAAAAGTCCAAGATTAAAATTATCACTATTCTAAAAAAGAATTTGATTCTTTTAAAATTTAAAATTTAATATTTAATATTTTTTCTTTAATTGATGAATTTCTTTATATAAATAAGATTTTGACTAAATTAATTAGGTTTGACTAAACCATAGACAACTTTTCTAACTCCTTGAGCCATATCTTCATGTATTTATTTTCATCGCATCTCCATTTAATTTATAATATAAATGCAATTGTTAGTATATGTAAAATGGAAAAAAAGAATTAATTATTCTACACATAAAAAGTCAAAATGAATTAATTGTGTGGTAGAAAGTCTATTATGGGTTGATTGTTTAACTGACCTTTGACGAAAAATTACGAGAAAACAAATGTCCTATGTTTACTTTATAAACTAACTTTTTTGTTTTTTTTATAAGATACCTTGATGCTTCTCATTTTCAGAAACTTTCTGTAGAAGATTCAAAAAAATTTAAGGATGGAAACATTTGTTTAAAGTTCTCTTTCTCCTTGTGTTGTTTTCCATTGACAATGCAGGTAACAATTCTTTATTTTCCTCCTAGAATTCTATAGATTTAATTTAGTGTTTTATAAATAGATTATTTATATCTATAAAATCTCTACTAATTTCTTTTGGCTATCTTTGTTAGTTTCTAGCTCCTAATTTCTTCTAGAAGAACTTACTGAATCCTGGGGGATATACCTATACTGGATGAAATATTCTTAAGGATAGTGTTTGACACACCTCAAGCTTTGGTGAATTTCATACAAGTACCCGTAGCGAAGGTATTTTCAGTAAGATTTTCAACCGTCTTAGATGTATGTGATACAATATATTAAATTATGAATCAATTAATATGTCTTATTTGGTTTCTTTATGTAATATATGTATTATATTTGAATTATTCTTAGAAGGATATCACCCTAAATATAAATAAATTAAAGAATTTTTTATATTCATAAGTAAAGTGATCAAAAGGACATATATCAAGTAACTATAAATTATGTATAATTATTCATATATAGTAAGGATCCATATTAATTTTATTAATAAATAATGAATGAACTCAAAAAAGGAAAAAATATTAAGCTTGAAACAAAAATGTGTACTCTATTTCTCAATAATCACGACTTTCTAGAAGCAGAACTCAAAATCTAAAGTAGATTGCAAAAAATACCAATTCCAAGAGAGAGAGTGTGTGTGTGTATATATATATATATTACATTAAAAGCATGAACTTCTAACTTGAATGTTAAATTATTATACTATCCCTAACTTAGGATGTGACTTTTTCGATAAGTTGTGACTTATTCCAAAGGGTTGTATTTTTTTATGAGTTGTGACTTTCTGAATAGTTGTGACTTTTTCAATAAGTTGTGACTTTTTCCAAAGGATTGTGATTTTTCGATGAGTTGTGACTTTCCAAATAGTTTTGACTTTTTCAATAAGTTGTGACTTTTCCAAAGGGTTGTGACTTCTCGGAAAGGTTGTGAATTTTCAAATAAGACACAAAAAATACTTCTTCATACCACCATTTGTTTACTATAAACAGAGGAGATCCTCTCATTTTTCAACCACAATTTTTTATTTAATCTTCTACTCTTCTTCTTGTTGCATTTTATAATTTTTGTGTTTTATTATTGTTGAGTGAATTCAAAGCCTAGCGGAATATGATGTACCACTATTCAAATGAAGTAAATTGATCTATCCTAAGAGGCTATATTCCATAACTTGAGTACTTGAAGAAAATAATTTTAATGATATAATAATTATTATTTTTCTTAATATATACAACAGTATGTAATGTTCCAATATATGAAGTTATCATGATGTACTCTAAATTCATTTGTTTTTATTAACAGTTTCTCTTTTGATGTAAATATACGCTTCTGAATATCCTTTTCCTAAATTAGGAAATTTTCACAATTTTTTTTATGTTCAAGACAAAAGAATGACTTTATTTATCGATGCTACTTATGTGATTTAGATTGTCATGATGTTTTCTTCAAAATAGTTATTACTATACAAACATTTCCCTTTTGTTTTACTTATTTATTATTTCTTAATATTTTAGTATTTTAGACGAAGAAAGTTCATATGACTTGTCATAATACCAGTTGATGTTTGTATTAGTTTAATTTTTATTATTTATTTAATAGCTAATTTTTATGAGAGAAATATTCTCATTAATGAAAATATATATTTATATTTGGGTAGGTATTTGTATTTAAATTAAAGTATTATATATGTCACAAATGTATTATCAAGTTAACAAGATCTTCTGACTTAAAAAATATATTATTTTCAAATGTTTCGAGTTATTTAAAAAAAAAAACTCACAACAAATGTAAAAATATGTGAATATACATGAATAATTTAAAACTTATCATTTACAAAATAATTTAAAATAAACATTTACATTTGGTCCCTACATTAAATTAAAATCTAATAACTATAAAAAAAAATAGTAACATTAATTAGATGTCCTATTTATTTATGTAGGTATAAAATTTATTAGAAATTCAGCTACTGCACATTAATTCTTTAGTTAAAACATTATAAATTCTCTTAGTTATAACTAATTACTGCAAACGGTATTCAAACTCTTTTACACTCTTAGTTATAATATTATTAATTCCATTGTTATTACATTAATTATTTCTGTCTTTCATCTTTCCTTGTATTAAATTTTGACCAATAATTTTTCATATTATTATACCGCCCCAATATATGTGATTATACGGTTTTGCTATTTTTCCTTTTACAAATCATGCTTGGTTGAATAAATTAAAAAATCATTTACAAGTATATGAACTATATGTTTGTTGGGTGTAAGATAAAAAAGTGATTATATATATGATTTCAAAGATAGAATATATTTTTTTAATTTGAATTTTTAGTTTTTCCCGTTTTAAAAAAAGGAAACCTTCCTGAGTTAACTATGGACAATCAGATAACTATATGTATATAAAATACAAATTAATATATAGAAAATAGTTCTAAAAGATAAAATGTAGTTGTTCTCTCCAGATATTCATATGATATATAAACAGTTTAACCTGGAACACACGTTCAAAGCACATCTAGTTCGATTACAAGAAAAATACACAAAAAATATCGTCTATAAGGTAAATTTAGTGAGATACGACTAATTACATGATTGAACCTCATAAAATTTAAATAAATATATACATTATTGCATTTAACTAATAGAATTTTTCATTTCACCATCTTCATAGGTTCGCGTGAAAAAGAAATATATATGTTGATCCACATTGAACATTCATAGAATAATCTGCAATATTATTTTTTGTTAAGCTTATAATTCAAATATTCAAATAAATAAGCAATACTATTTACCATAACATATATTTTCTGAATTGGTAATCACGTGCAACGCACGTGTCAAAAAACTAGTATATATATATATATATATATATATATATAGCCTAACGGACACCAAATTCTTCAGGAAACTTACAAAGAAAGTGGGTTTTCATACTTCCACATTCTATTTATTATTTCTTTTTTATTCTCTTTTGTTATGTTGTTTCGTGATGCTTTTTTCTCTAAAATTCATTCATGTTTTGATAAAGCATATATTTTTCTTGATTTTATTCTGAAACTTTATACATATTTCGAGCATTCTATTAGCCATTTTTTTCTTCCTAAACTGATTGTTCCTTCATTTAATTTAGCTTGAGAAGAAAGCTACGTTGAATTCAGTCTCATTTTACTCTTACAATGAAGAACACTGATTATGGCATGGTGAGTTATATAATATCAAAATTTAATTTATTTTTTAATATTTTGCCTCTTTATTCACTTTTTCTTCTACACTTTGACCTAGCAAGTGTTATTGCTTTAGAAAAAATGATTGTTTATTTCTCCTATAAGAATTTGAAATCATTTTTAATTTATTTCCTTAATCTGTCATTTGATAGTAGGGAAAACCTCTTTTTATAAATGTAGTAAACAATCTAATCTTAATCATCATCATAAAAGTTTGTAGCCCCAAATTTAAAGTTGAAATAAGAAAATATTGTTAAAAATTTGAAGGATCATTTTACCATTCATAAAGAAAAAAAAAACCTTCCATTAGTCTATTAATATTAACTTAAAAAGAAATATATATTATAATAAATACAAATAAAGATATAAAAATTGCACTATAAATCATCTAATGATGAAAGGATAACATCATAGGGCACTTTGGTTTCTCCTTATTAAATTTTTTCATATGACAAGTTGAGAATGCTTAGATTTCATTTATTTTGAGTAATGTCTATTAAATGTTTTGAAATTGCTTTCATCCTTCAACATTTATTATTGTATTAATCTTAGGTCTACATTCATCTGACCAATTCAAGTTAATTTATTCAAGTATTCTTGTTTAATTTTACTTTAATTACTACAATAATTTTCAATATAATAAATTGTCTAGCTTTACGATAAATTTGAAAGTTAAATTTTTATTAGGTTGTTTTAGTTGATGAGAAATTCTAGCTTTTTTGAATTTTGAATTGTAGATTTTCTGCATAATGTGTGGTCAAATTGGCTATTTAAACCCCTCCTAGGATTAATAAAATTATTGAGATTATTTCAATCAATTCTTTTTGCTCCCACATTTTTAAAAATACCAACAACGGTATCAAGAACTTTATTGATCTTATGGGGTATGTGAGTTCTTCCAAAGAACTATTATATCATTTTTAACTTGTAAGGGCTATCCATTTTAACACGTCCTTTTAAACTAAAAGAGCAATTTTTCAGCCCATTTTAACCCTATTTTTAGCCCATGCTTTTTTTAACGCACAAACTATTTTCAACCACTATTTTACCCTAATAAATTTTAAACGGAAGTCTCTTTTTGAACATACGATAACTACCAAATTTGATTGGTGAGAATGAAATCATAATTTGAAACTTATATGATATATTATGTTGTGATGGAAAAAAAATCCTTACAACAACATTTTGCAAATCCTACAAAAGGTCAGAGTAAAACACTTTCAAAAGAGATTTTAGACACAACAAGGTTATTGAAGGCGTTTTTTAAGCACAAGGACAAAAGAATAGAATGCAACATCAACTGTCAACGTAGAAATTGAAGAGGAGCATTTTTTCATTTGTAGTAACGAAAGCAAAGGAGAAGTGTTGAATTTTACTTTAGTTACTGGAATAATCATTAATAAAATAATTTTTCTAGGTTTAGGATAAATTTATAATTTAAATTTCTACAATGTTGTTTTAGTTGCTGAAAGATTCTAGTTTTTTTTTTTTTAATTTTGAATTGCAAATTGTATGCATATTCTGTGCTCAAATTGGCTATTTAAATCCCTTCTATGGTTAATAAAATTTTTGAGAGTATTTCAATCAATTACTTTTGCTGCCCCATTTTTAAAAACACCAACAATTCTTAGCTTGATAAATTATATGTCAAACAACCTTCTTATCCCTTATCTCAAAACATAGAGAATCCTAAGACTTGAAATTTGAATAGTCATATTTGTTTGGAACGATCTGGTCGCTTTGGCAAAATTGTGCTTCTTCAATTCCTAGAGGCAGGAGGGTTCATAATTACGACATATTTTCTAAATAAATTTATCAAAATATTTTTTCAACAAAGATTAAAATTCAACGAACAAGTTTTCAATTGATGAGTATACAAAATCATAATTCTGAAAAGGTAGTGTAACCTTTGCTTAAGTTTTGAATTCTCTGTGCAATTCTAAAAGAGGTTCTAGTGATACTAGCAACTTCATCCTTATATCTTCACCAAGGAAACATTGTCCTAAAACAACTATCATGTTTTCATGAAAAGAATTTGGTCGTGCACATGCTAACCTCACCATACTTGCTGGTGGTAAGATAAAATTCTACACCGACATCACCAAATCCATTCTATTTATCATTTGTTTTCCTAATTCTTCACAAAATTGAAGAAAACAAGCTAACTAGTTCCACGAACAAGAAGAGAAACAATGAAGAAAACAAATTATCAATTTTTATTTATTTTTTAGTACAACTGGGGGAGGATGTTGGATAACTAAACATTTTTTTGTAGAAGATGCATGACTAAAAATGACATAACAGAAATATCTTTGAAAAAAAGTTTGTTTTAACTATACTTGTTACTTTCTTGAACTAACTGAGGGATGAATATTGTAACTTTTTGGATAGTAAAAAGATGTTTTTTAATCATTAACATAACACATGGATGTAACCTACCTAGGTTTAGCCTATAGGTCAGAGATGTTTTAAGCCCAAAACTCCTCATAAACACACATTCTTTGCCTTCATAGTTGAATTAATTTTTGTTAGACTCACTAGATTTTGAATTAATGACCTAATAGCTAGGTTTGATGTTTTATGGGATATTTTCATATTTGTATGACTAACTATAATTGAAAAAAAGATTATTTTTTCACTAATTTGTACTTGTACAGTAAAATAAAAGTGTTATTATATTGCATATTTTCTAAAAATAAAAACAAGTCCATTTATTCTTTTTCCATGTTTTCTTGAATTGGTAAAGGAATTTCATACATAATGTGTTCTAACTTTTTTGTTATTATTAGTATAAGGAGAAAGCTTCACATAGTAGTTCTGATCCTAATTAATTGAATTGTTTGTTCCGATTTTAAGACTTTGCTTTTCAACTTTAAATCTAGTAGTACTATAGGGGAAATGTTTTACTTTTATCTAAGCACGAATTCTTAAATTTAAATATATAATTCAATTGATCTCTTCTATTGTTTGATTCCACAGATCTTTGGAATTAAAATTGAAAAGGGAAGGAAATCCCCAATGAATATGGTGCAAAACCAAAGTCCGATGTAGAAAATGAAGGAAAAAAAAGGAGAAAATCTAATGCTGAACAAAAATCTGATGACGACACTAACACAAAAAAGAAAAAGTATCTATACTACTTTGTTGAGAAGACAATACTTCACAAAGAACAACAAAAATACATCAATGGTAATTAATTAGAAATTATGCTTATAGAGTTATATTAATTTCCATTTTTATCTTTTTGAATGGTGTATGTTAGTAAATGGAGGGGGGGGGGGAAGGGTATAGATATAGAAGATGTGTATCTTAAATTTAATATCCGGAAGTATTGTGTCCCATTTTTGTACATTATTTGTTTTTCCTTTTTTTATCAAAACAATTTTTGTTTATACATTAGAATGATTTTTCAGTTAGTTTTGAAAACATTACTTTTAAAGTGTCATTCAATTTTGCTCTAAATGCCTATGTAACTTAAATCTAATTCCCAAATGTTGAACTTCATATAAAGGAAGCTTCCAAATAGGGAGAAACTATAGATAACGTGGATAATAACCCTGGGATTCGTGTATCTTCTATATCTAAACGTGTTCATGAATCAACATCGGAAGTAAGTGTATTTTTCGTCATCTTTTACTCTATGCATACTTAAGTAACCTGCATAGACTTAATATAATGTATCTGCAGCCTGCTAAGGAAGATGTCCGGACCTCCCTTCAACAAAATAATATTGTGCAAAGCCCATCACAAGCAAAATGACAAAAGGTATTACAATAAACAGTAAGTTTAAACTTTCCGCACCTACTTTGGATAGTTAAGACGACTAATTATGTACAGGGACTCATTTAATTTTATTAAGATTAAGAAGTCTGAATCTGAATACACATATGCATATTAAGATGTGTGTTGGAATCATGACCTCCATAATTCTTCTAAGGATCTTTTATGGGTTATCTAATTCTTAGAATGTTTAGTAATTCAAAATAAGTACGCTTGTAATTTCCCAGATATTTCACTTTCAAACTTTTATTGACTTAATAAAACATCAAACTACAAACCAATGTAACCTAAGGAATTATAAACTCTAATACCTAGACTCAAACACAAAGCCCTAGCTTTATGTCCTAGATCTCAAGTTGCCCCCAACTCAAACATCCAACTACACTAAATTTCACAGCAGACAAATCACGACATATTTAACGAAAGACTCAAACTAAACAGAATAGAATTCTTCAAATATGTTCTTCGTAGAACTTCAACAAAACATCAATTTGAACTCTCTCACAATAAGACTATGTTTTACTCGTATCTCTCTATGTAAGTGCACAACCTTCTTTGGAGAAAACTTTGCTCTATTTATAGAACAAGAGTCCCTTCCTACTTCAACTCTACTTCAATAAACTTGTAGTGATTCCTTTTCCTCATGGGACTTGGAATACTTGTAGTGTTCTTTTACCTCATGGGACTTGGAGTATTGTATTATTTCCACCGCCTAAACATTATTCTTTCTCTCTATGCCTAATCGAGATTTTGTTTTCTGTGATCATATTTGTGGACTCGTTCTTTGCACCTATCACTTGTCAAAACCTATCTCTGTCTAAAAAATTCCTCATTTTTTATGACGACAAATTCATGAATCCGTGGGTGCATTTCAACCTAGTGAAAGACGTTACACAAACATAGAACTCGAAGTAACATGCTAGAAGACTAGGACATAATCATACATAGCCCCATCCCCCTTTTAATATCATAAAAATATATCAATAAAGCATAGAAGTAATTAATACGCAGGGTTGCAAAGAAATCACCAACATTATCAAGGCTAAAACAATTAACACTAAAACCAAGTACATTAACAGGCAACCACATAAAACAGAAAACATAGGGCCAATAGATCCATTTTCCAGAGTGTATACACCACCACTTGCACAAACGCAAAAAACAAAAAAAAGAAATATAGGCAAAAGAAGATACACTAGGAACACATGGCATGGAAAGGCTAGGGAGGAGTGGATGCGGAAGGAGAGGTAGGGGAAGATCCATTTCCAATAAGTCATAGAGGCCTCTGATATTAACATAGTTTGTGGATTTTTTAGCTAATAAAGCTACCTGATCTAAAGCATGGTCAGCCTTCAGACGTGCATTTTCTTCCTCCAAACCAGAATGTTCAAGACCATAAGAGATATGCAACTGATTTATTGCTACCAAATGAGACACCCTAGGTGAAGTAATATTTGCAACTTTAGCAGCCAACGATGCCCAAAGCCTCTGAAGTGGTGCATTAACCTCCCCGAGGTGGAGCAGGCACTTCAGCCTGGTTCACCATACCCAAAACATCCTTACCGATTTAATACTTCCACTCCTTAAGTGGAACCCCAAAGTGTTCAAAAATCATTCCCAACCAGAACCCATACCCCAAAGCATAACGATTTTTGTCCTAAACACAAATGTGATGCATATGGCGCCAGATAAGACCAGGAAACTCAATGGAACCCTAGAAATAACCATATCCATAAGTGTTATATCCATGAAATTGGCCTAAGTGCATCTTTGTTGTCACGACAAGATAACCTTATATACAATATCAAACAATAGCTTATGGAGTGATAACATTGACCCGCTGTCTACTTTGGTATGAATTTCACTACAAGAAAAATAGCCTCTAAGGAAGGGAAATCTGGTCCCTAAATGTCCGAATCTGGTCCTAAATGAGCTATTGAGACGGGAAAAGTTTGGTCGCCACTGTTCCTAAAAGCCTTCTTTGCTAAAGGTTTACTGTGACGAGTTTCATTAGCTAGTCGTTAAATGTCTTTTGGGATGGGGGAAAACATTGGTCGTTACATGATTTTAAAGATGACAATTCTGGTCTCAAATAGACGTTTTATATTTTATAAATGTTTTAGTTTCTAGTCGTTAATCTTCTTTATTGACTAGAAACAACCTGGTCCTTGTACTCTTTGGCGATAAGAATGGTCTGGTCTTAGATATCTTTTAGAGACGAGCAATATTTCTAGTGTTAGATTATTCTTTATAGAGGAACAACATTTCTTGTCCTAGATTTACCTTTAGAGACAAGCAATAATTCCGGTCTCTAATTAACCACCAATGGTTCTAGAGCTCGATATCACAAAAAATAAATTTCATCTACAAATAAAGAATTGCTACAGAAAATCTCCATACAAAAAGATAAAGAGAGAGAGATTAATTGCAATAAATTAATTAACATTTCAGATGTTAGTTTTGATATTTGCTTAAGAAAAAACTTATCTAAGATTTGAGTTAGACTATAATATCAAGTATTGCATAACATTCAAGCCAAACAATAATGAGTTTGTAACTTCGATCTTTAAATTCTGCAAGTACAAAATTTGAGATGACGTTAAATAATGATTGGTATAATAATATACACCAACAAAAGAATCTTAGCTTGTATAAAGATCCTTAAGGCTGCAAAGTATATGGAACAAATAGGACTTAGCAGTTGTAACATAATGGACTGAGGAAATTTATTTGGTTGTGGTACATGCAAGAGCTCATTCAGTTATTGTGAATATCTATGGAATGTGGTCAGCTGCTAGAGTATATTACATTTGGTTAGAGAGAAATATGAGCCTATTTCCAATAGAAAGCAGGCATAGACCAACAGTTGATCAAATTCATTACACATGAAGTCTTGCTCTAAGGTAACATGCAGAAGAAATATCTAGGAAATTGCAACAACTTGAGGGACATCCAAGTGAAGATTGAAGTGTCTATATACTAGATTTTTTTTAATTTTATCCTTTAGTCATATATGAACTATTAAGCAAATAAGTCTACCTGCAATGCTTGGGACAGTTTGCCCAAGCTTGCAGCAACCTTGTGCTTAATGTGATTTTTCTGGTGGGTAAGAGAAATTCTTTGCTTACCAAAAAACATAGCTAACTTTCAAAGTAGAATTAATTAAACTGCTCACCTCAAATGGACTCTAACTTTCTTCAAGTGTTATCCAAAAATATCAACAAAGCTGCGAAGAATAAAATTTAAAACTATTTTGAAGAAACACAACTAAACTGGTCACAAAATGGAAACAAATGGACTAAAGAATGAAAAATACAAACATAGAAGTTGTGCAGCTAAGCAAAAAATAAAATTTGAGCAAGAAGAAGTTGAGAAAGCGATTAGTTCTTTTGATCTTATCCAAGCTTGGAAAAGCTTTCTTTTTCAATTCCCTGAAGTGAAGGATACTATAGTTGAGTGTGCAGCTGGGCAGAAAATATAAAAGAAGATATATGCGCGTGCATAAACAATGCTCCAATAATCAGACAACACAAGATTCTAATGTTACCGAAATTCGTTTGTAGCAAAATAATGGTGGCTCAAGTTCCTCATCATGATACAAAAACTGATACAGTATATCTTAGAGGCCACTAAAAGATCTTATTTTTTTTATCAAGTCCCGTCCTATTTGAGAAGAGGGCATTACCGAAGTAACTAATAATCTGATTGCATCTATAAACATTCTGTCAAGGCTATGTAATGATAAAATGTTCACATCGAGATCGTGCTTTACTAAGTCATCAATTACATACTCATGCAACATTTAGAATTATAGGACATGATGTTATGAGTCAAGCTGCCAAAGTTATGTGGAACTCTCCAATAGATTGTAACAATTCTACTGTTACTGGAATCATTTAACAATGAAAAGTGCAGAATAAAAATAGCCTTCAAAAGAAGACAATCAAGAAAAATAGTTCACACCAACAAAGCCTTATTCTATCAAAGTGTTTAAGTAAAGCTAACTTCCTACTAGTATGCACCATCAGGATGAGTAAATCTAACTTCCTACTAGTATGCACCATTAGATGTTATATTCTAGTGGAAGGCGCAAACACAATTTCGAGAAGAATAGATGTGCAAACATGTTCCTCAAATAGTACAATTTTCAAAACTTGTTTAGAGGAAGGAGAGGGTGATGATATTGTATTAGTGATGGGTTTGGAGGTGAGGAATCTGTGTTTGATGGAATTTTCATGGTGAGAGGAGTGTGATGGTTTAGTTTACTAGAGGAGGGTGTGAGTTTGCAGTTATGGGTGTGTATAATTAGTGGTGGAGGAAGCCAGATTGATGGGTTATACGAGACGTCCAAGAATGTGAAGAGTTTCAATTGGAATAAAGTTGTGTAGGTTGCCATAATGATGTGATGGTTATCAATTTTTTGAAAATGGCGGTACAATATTTGAGTATGATGGTTATAGTTTTTATAGTGACATGTGGAAGGAATAGGTTATTCCTTATAGTATTTTAATTTATGCATTTTACATGAAGAGTGGAATATATACCTGTATTTTAGGACCCACCAGACCCATCTTTCGATCTTTATGTGTTCTATCACCTGAAAAATATTACTTAGTTTCAGTTTCTAAAATATTTTAAAATTGGTGTAGGGATTATATAATTTAATCCGTTCTTTTGTGTCGTATGCATAGTATTCTTTAGAAGTCATGAAGGGTGACTTAGGCAATTTTAATCATCACTAGTTCCAATCTGTTCCTTTCAAAGTGTTCTCTTGCTAATGCCTTGGTGAAGATATCTGCAATTTATTTTCTAGTATTGCGAAATTCATGGAGACCAACCCTTTTCTACATTGTCCCTTAAGAAATGATGTCGAATGTCAATGTATTTTGTTCTTTTATGTTGAACTGGGTTTTGGCTATGTTTATTGCACTAGTATTGTCACAAAAAATTCTAGCACATCCAGTGTTCAACCCAAAGTCTTTGAGTTGTCGTTTGATCCATAGAAGTTGAGCACAACATGACGCTACAACATATTCAGTTTCGACAGTAGATAGAGCTACAAAAATTTGTTTCTTTGTTGCCCAACAGATCAGACATGACCCTAACAAGTGAGCCATACATATACTACTCTTCTTGTCCACTAAGTTTCCTGCATTTTCTTCATCAACATATACTACTAATTCAAGATTGCTTCCTTTTGGGTAATAGAGTCCCAATTTTGTGGTTCCTTTTAGGTAGCGTAGAATACTTTTAATAAACTGTAAATGAGTTTCCTTAGGATAAACTTGAAATCAAGAACATTACCCAACACTAAACACAATGCCTATCCTATTAGCTATAAGATACATAAGTGACCCAATTATTGAACCTATTCCCTCCAGATCTAACTTGGTAGCTTTGGCAATTCGGGTATTGATTGTTTTTGCATTCTCCATTTTGAACCTGATGAGTAGTTCTTTGACATACTTATGTTGGTGAATTAGGGTACCTGCTTGATTTGAAGTCTTGGGAAATAGTTTAACTCTACAATCATGCTCGTTTCAAACACATTGCTCATTAGAAATGCAAATTCATCTGTGAGTGGTTTATTTGTGGCTCCTAAGATGATGTAATCCACGCATACCGGTATGATTAGAAAGTCCTTTCTTTTATTCTTGAGAAAAAGAGTATTGTCAGTTTTTCCTCTTTATACCCATGACTTAAGATAATTTTTTACAGTCTATCTTGCCATGCCCTAGGTGCTTTTTTATCCCATAGAGAGCTTTATCAAGCTTATAGAAATGTTCAGGATAGTCATTATTTTCAAATATAGGTGGTTGTTTAATAAACACTTCCTCTTTTAGTAGATCATTTAAGATTGCACTTTTTACATCCATCTGATAGAATGTGAATTCCATGTGGACAACAAATGCTACAAGTAGTCTTATTGCCTCTAATCTTACCACTGAAGCAAAAGTTACATCATAATATTTGCCCTCTTCTTGATTGTAACCTTTGACCACCAATCTTTCTTTGTTTCTTGTTATGGTACCATGTTCATACAACTTGTTTATGAACAACCACTTAGTTCCAATAATGGTTTTGTTTGGGGTTCTTGGCACTAGGTGCAAGATTTTACTTCTTTCAAATTGATTGAATTCCAAGGCCTCACTAATTTTCTTTGGTTCCATCATAGAAAGGAATTCACGAAAAGCATAATGATTTTTAGTCCTGATCTGGTGGTTATGCCGGATCTAAGATTAGTGAGTATGTTATCTATTGGATGTGATCCTTTGTACTTTTAGTCCTATACTACCAACTCATGTTGTTCTGAGTCATGATTATCAATCAACCCTCTTTGATTTTGCTGAGATGCTTCTTATTCCTTATCTTCATTTCCCCCATGATATGGAATAGTGTTTACATCATCTGTAGGTGAAGAACCTGGTTCATTTACTTATTCTTATTCAATCTCAGCATATAATCTTAATGGTTCATCCTGAAGACTTTGGTTAGCTATAACATTTGTATCATCAAATACTGCATGTACTCTTTGATTTTGCTCAGATGTTTCTTCTTCATTTTATTCATTTTCCCCATGAGATGGAGCAGTGTTTACATCATCTGCAGGTGAAGAACATGGTTCCTTTACTTGTTCTTGTTCATTCTCGGCATATAATCTTAATGGTTCATCCTGAAAACTTTGGTTAGCTATAACATTTGTTTCATCAAAATCTACATGTACTCTCTCTTCTACACACATTATTCTGTTGTTTAGCAACTTATAAGCTTTTCTATTTGAAGAATATCCTAGAAAAATTCCATCATCACTTTTAGTATCAAACTTTCCTAACAAATTCTTTCCATTATTATGAATGAACCATTTACACTTGAATGTTCTTAGGAGAGATATGCTAGGTTTTCTGCCTTTTCGTAATTCATAGGGAGTTTTATCTAGCATAGATCTATACATACCCCTATTTATAGTATATCATACAACATTCATGTCTTAAACCTAAAATTCATTAGTTATGTTGCTAGCAATCATCACAGTTCTAGCCATTTCTTAAAGGGTTTTGTTTTTCCTTTTTTCTACTCCATTTTGTTGAGAAGTCCTAGGAGCAGAAAAATTGTGGTCAACCCCATGAAATTCATAATATTGAACAATGTTAGAGTTCGCAAATTTAGTTCCATGATCATATCTGATAGCTACCAGTTGTTTGTCAAGTTTCTTTTGAAGTTTTCTTATTAATGTACAGAAGGCTTCAAATTTATCATCCTTTGAAGCAATAAAAAGTGTCCAACTGTACCTTGTAAACTCATCTACTAGTACAAACACATATTTTTCCACCTCTAATTCTAATCCTCTTAGGTCCACATAGATCCATGTGCACTAGTTCTAAGGATCTGGTTCATCTTATAACTTGTTTAGATTTAAAGGATGATTTTAGTTGTTTTCCTCGAGTACATGCTTCACAAAACCTTTGTTCTTTAAAATTAGTTTTAGGAAGTCCTATTACTAAATCTTTAGAAATAAGTTTGTTTAATTAATTGTACGTGACTAGCATGACCTAGAGGTTTATGCCATAGTGAAGGATCTCTGTCTATTTCACTTAGACATATATAAGATTTTCAGCAGGTACCTGTGTAGTATCTACAATATATACATGCTTATATCTTTGTCCAGGTAAGACAATTTCCTTTGTTTCGAGGTTTATTAATTCAAATCCTATGGAAGATAAAGTTACCTTGTTTCCTTTATCACAAAGTTGTGATATGTTGAGCAAGTTGTGATTCAAGACTCCAACATGATACACATTTTCGATTGAGTGTTGACTAGGCTTACCTATTTTTCCAATCCCTTTAATCTGACCTTTTTGTCCACCGCCAAATGCTACCATTCCATGTTTCCTTTCTTTAAGTGAGAGGAATTTTTTTTATCTCCAAGCATGTGCTTTGAGCAAATGTTGTCCATATACCAGTATTGGTTGATTCCCTACACCTTTTCCTGAAAAATTCAAGGGTTAGATTTTAGAACTGATACACTCAAAATACAGCTCCCTAAAGAAGTATAAGCGATCGTTATCAAGTAAAGAACCCAACTTGTAGGTTGGGGTCGATCCCACGAGGAAAATGGTTTAGACTTTACTTTAACCAACAATTATATTCAATTAGCCAAAGTACTTCCAGAAACAAGTAATAAAAAGGGGGGAATTTGTGAAACAAATTGTAAGATTTCAGTAAGTAATCAGTAAACAAAAGTCAATTT
>NW_006239236.1:248976-250899 GCF_000226075.1 Solanum tuberosum
CTGTAGATCGATCTACGGTCCGTCAATTCCTTCCGTAGCTCCACACTTAGAATCTTCAAAAATCAGGTACTGGAACCCTCGTAGTATCAATCTACGGATCAACAGTACGGTCCGTAGATCAATCTACGGACCGTCAATGGCCACTGTGGTTCCACACTTGGTCAAATTTCCATGATTTGTTTTCCATACCTTGCCTGCTGATCTACGGTCATCACCTACGGACCGTCAATGGACCTATGGTCCGTAGATCACCTCCGTGAATGCCCTTTTTCTGCATTTCTTTCAGCTGTTTCTATACTTCCGTGCCTGAACATCTTTCCTGCAAAATATGATAAAAACACAATAAAAACTAATACAAAAAGGCCCTAGACACACACAACTTGTAAGTGAACTGTATTAGAAATACCGTAAACTCACGGTATATTAACACCCTCAACTTCAATTCGTTGTTTGTCCTCAAGCGACGCACTACGACTATAAACGACATTTATATAGAAGCAAGAATTTCAGGCCCAAGCAATTACATGGCTCTCTACCCCCTCATCACTTTTCGGGTGCAACTTCGTTCTCTTAGACTCGACTAGCTAATTCATGTGGATCAAACTATGACACAGATCGACCAACTAACACACAACATACAAAACACTATTCAAAAATTGTTTATTTACTATTCATACCTTGTTAATCGCTCATGGATCCCACAACCCTAGTTGTGAAGTTTAGTTACCCATAATAGAAAGAACACAATTCATAATGTTAGATGAAGAAATCATGAACTTACGTAAAGAGAATAATAACCCAGAAATTCAACTTCAATTGCGAAGCCAAAATCAACAAAACCAACTTAGGAAATCAATAATTGGTAGGGTTGCAAATTAATCTCCACAGTCACCAAGTAAAACTAGAATAATAATAGTCTAACCCTCAAAAACGAGGTTTACATGCCCTATTTATAGAAAACAAAATCCTAAACAAATTAAGGAAAGTTTGTTCAGGCACGCTTCTTCATTCCACGAGACTAACTTATGGACCGTCGATGGATCTATGGTCCGTAAGTCCCTTTTGTCAGCCAGGACTTAGAAAATATTTCAGCTTCCAAAAATCAGCTTCTCTGATGCAAACGACGGACTTGCAGTACGGACCGTAGATTGATCTACGGTCCGTCGCTTCCCTCCGTAGCTCCACACTTAGAATCTTCAAAAATCAGGTACTAGGACCCTCGAAGTATCAATCTACAGATCATTTCAACATTCAATTATACTAGTTCTTCATTCTTAGGATTCCGTATGATCATTTTACCAAACAGTTTAGACAACTTTTGGAACCCTAAGTCGAAACTTACATTTAGACTTACAATCACATACAATAATGCTACACAATCACTATCTATCATTCCAAGGGCAGTGTAATTTTCAAGTTTATCATGCAAATTCATCTAACAATTACCCAAGGTTAAGACTCAACTCCCGACTTTCTATATTCAATCTATGAATCGAAATTCGAAGTGAGGGGAAAGTCTATTACCTTACAAGGAACGAGGAGTGGGGTGATTGCGTGACGATACTAAGCTTAGCAAGACCAAGAAGTCACCTCTTCGTTACTAACCAAACACCGGACCTTTTTTGTGGAATATGAAATGAGTTGTATTTGAAATGGAAGGGATGATATTATGGGGGAATTATGGAATGATTTAGGGAGGTTATGGGATGGTTGAAACGGTTTTGGGAGTAATGGAGGGAAGTGAAATGGTTTAAAACATGGGGGGTTTTAAATAGGGGGGTACGGGTCGGGTCAGACAGCCTTAGGGTTTGGACTCACGAGACCCCATCTACGGTCCGTGAGTCAATCTACGGTCCATAGATTAGGACCGTAGATCACTCTTTAACTTGGAAAAATTTAGAAGCTTACCTGGGATCTACGGAC
>NW_006239236.1:250926-253777 GCF_000226075.1 Solanum tuberosum
TTCTTTTTACATTTTCTGGATACTTTTTAGACACGAACCCGATGCTAATTTTAGCTTACACTAGTACAAAACTAAAACAACTATCTAATTTGATACGGGGATGAAATCAAACAAAGAAAACTGCTAAAGAAAAACTATATCCTATCGTTTGCTAGATTGTACATCTTGGGTTGCCTCCCAAGCAGCGCTTGATTTAACGTCGCGGCACGACGCAGGTCTTGTGATTACTCAGACTTCATCAAGATGATAGGCCTCAACCACTTCTTGTACGCTCTCAGTATTTCCCAAATAGACCTTGATCCTTTGCCCGTTCACCATGAACCTTGTTCCATCACTATTTTCAAGCTCAACCGCTCCATGGGGGAGCACTTTTGTGTGCAAAAATGGCCCAGTCCATTTGGACTTTAGTTTGCCTGGAAACAAGCGCAACCTAGAGTTGAATAGAAGCACATGATCACCAACCACAAATTCTTTCTTTTCAATTCGTTGATCGTGATACCTCTTCATCTTCTCTTTGTACAAGGCTGAACTTTCATAAGATTTTAGGCGAAACTCATCAAGCATATTCAAGTCATTCATTCTTTGATTAGATGCGGTGCCCCAATCCAGATTTAACTTCTTCATTCCCCACATCGCCTTATGTCTAGCTCTATTGGTAAATGACAAGATTTCCCATATACAAGTTGGTAGAGAGACATACCTATGGGGGTCTTTTAGGCCAATATTTGTTTGATCTCTCTGTTGGATACTTCAACTTGACCGCTAGTCTGTGGATGGTAAGGAGTGGCTACATTGTGACGGACACCATATTTCTCAAGTAGTGCCTTGAACAACTTATTACAAAAGTGAGAACCTACATCGCTAATAATTGCCCTCGGTGTACCAAATCTGGAGAAGATATTCTCTTTTAGGAATGCGGTGACACTTTTACCTTCATTGTTGGAGAGCGCAACTTCTTCCACCCACTTCGATACATAATCAACCGCAACAGAATATACTTCTTCCCATATGAACTTACAAATTGACCCATAAAATCAATGCCCCATACATCAAATAGCTCTATCACCAATATAGGATTCATAGGGAGCTCTTGCCTCTTTGAAATCCCTCCTTCTCTTTGGCAACGATCACAAGACTTGGCGAAATCATAAGCATCTTGGTGGATGGTAGGCCAGTAGTATCCACAGTGCAAAATTTTATGTGCAGTCCGAATACCACTATGATGCCCACCAACAAGCGATGAATGGCATACTTCAAGTACACTCAACATCTCCACCTTGGGCACACAGCGACGAATAATCCCATCAGCACAACTACGATAAAATAAGGTTCATCCCAAAAGAATTTATTCACATCATGCATAAACTTTTTCCTTTGATGAAAAGACAAATCGGGGAGCCAATATCGCTTGCCAAATAATTAGCGAAGTCTGCGAGCCAAGGAATCAAATCATGAGAAGCAGCCAATACCTCTTCATTTGGAAAAGCATCATTAATTTCAGACCTATCTCCAAGTTTTAGCATAACCTCTTCCTCTAATCTGGACAAGTGATCGGCAACTTGATTTTCGGTCCCCTTTCTATATTTTACCACAAAATCAAACTCTTGCAGCAACTATACCCATCTAATCAATCATGGTTTTGCATCCTTTTTCGCCATCAAATACCTCAATGTAGAATGGTCAGTATGCACTATGACCTTAGTACCAAGAAATAGGATCGAAATTTCTCGAATGCAAAAACCACCGCAAGAAGTTCTTGTTCGGTCACAGTATAATTCTTTGGGCCACATTTAGAGCTTTGTTAGCATAGTAAATAGGGTGAAGAATTTTCTCTCGCCTTTGACCCAATACTACACCAAGTGCCACTCCACTCGCATCGCACATTATCTCAAACGGTTGTCCCCAATCTGGTGAAATAATGATAGGTGCAGTAACCAACTTCTCCTTCAACTCTCCAAATGCTCTAAGACAAGCATCATCAAAATAGAACCTACACTCCCTCTCGAGCAGTTTGCACAACGGATGTGCATTTTTAGAGAAGTCCTTGATGAACCTCCTATAGAAACCTGCATGCCCAAGAAAACTTCTAACACCTTTTATTGAAATGGGTGGCAGAAGCTTTTCTATTACCTCAACTTTAGCTCTATCAACCTCAATACCTTTCCCTGAAATTCGATGACCCAACACTATACCATCTTTCACCATGAAATGACACTTCTCCCAATTCAGTACCAAGTTGCAGTCTTCACACCTTTTAAGCACCTCAGCCAGATGATCTAGACAACGATCAAAAAACTCACCTACAACTGAAAAATCATCCAGAGAAATCTTTGATGAATCTCTTATAAAAACCTGCATGCCCAAGAAAACTTCTAACACCTTTGACTGAAATGGGTGGCGGAAGCTTTTCTATTACATCAACTTTAGCTCTATCAACCTCAATACCTTTCTCTGAAATTCAGTGACCCAAAACTATACCTTCTTTAACCATGAAATGACACTTCTCCCAATTAAGCACCAAGTTGCAGTCTTCACACCTTTTAAGCACCTCGGCCAAATGATCTAGACAACGATCAAAAGAATCACCTACAACTGAAAAATCATCCATGAACACTTCAATAGTTTCCTCCACCATATCAGAAAATATCAACATCATACACCGTTGGAAGGTTGCTGGAGCATTGCACAACCCAAATGGCATCCGCTTGAAAGCAAGAGTCCCATATGGGCAGGTGAAGGTGGTCTTCTCTTGGTCTTCTGGAGCTATAGAAATTTGATTGTAGCCCGAATACCCATCAAGAAAACAATACCAACCCTTTTCTGTCCACGCATTCAACTTCCGCTAATCAAT
>NW_006239236.1:257280-258655 GCF_000226075.1 Solanum tuberosum
TTGTCATCTCCTTCACATTCTCATCAGTTGCATCAAACCTTCTCATCATCTTCTGCATCATATCTTTGATGCGCGCCATATTGCCTCCAGTTTCCCTAGCACCAAATTACCGATTTTGAGGGTGAACATAAGGTCCAACCCGATCGTTTCTGTTGCCATAGTTGTTCCTATTGTAGTTGTTGTCTCAATTGAAGTTCCCATCCCGGACATAGTGACCCTCTCGGTTGTAATTTCCATAGTTCCGACCTTGGTGCCAATTTTTCGTGTTGGATCCTTGGGCATTTGATCGGAAACCCCCCGTCTGATCATTCACAGCATAAGCATCCTCTTCATAGTAACACTCTTCAACTGGTGGTGGAGTTCTAGTTAAGTAATTCACAGCATTACCTTTCTGCTCCTCCGCTCACATGCTTCAATACCAACCCCAACTCGGTCCTCATCTGGGCTATCTCCTCACGAATATCATCTGCAGAATTGTCATTTGTATTATGAACGACAAATGTGTTTCTCCCAGTATCTGACCTCCTAGTGCTCCATGCCTTATTGTTGCGAAAGATCCTCTCCAATTTTTCAGCAATCTGTGCATATGTACGATCACCATGTGAACCTCCGGCAATAGTGTCAAGTACTGCTTTATTGTTATCATCCTGTCCTCGATAGAAATATTCCTCCAGTGACTCATAATCAATACGGTGATTTGGGACACTTCTTACGAAGGCAGTGAATCTGTCCCGCGAGCTACTCACAGACTCTCCAAGTAATGCCACAAAATTGTTGACCATATCTTTATGATTGAGCTTCTTGGACACTGGATAGTACTTTGCTCAGAACACCTCTGCTAGTTTGTCCCATGTGAATATTGAGTTATACGAAAGCTCAGTGAACCATACTGCAGCATCGCCTGTCAGTGACAGAGGGAACACTTGTAATCCAATGACATCCATATCCAAGTCTGGTCTACCTACACAATTTTTTTAACACACCCTTAGCTTGGCTAAGTGAGCATGTGGATCCTCTGATGGTGATCCTGAGAATAAGCCCCTTGCTGTAAGCATCTGCATCAAGCTACTAGTCACCACAAAAGTGTGCCCTGGAGGTAGAAGAGGTAGGAAAATAGGTGCATCAGAGTCTTCTATATCGATATTGCCCTGATAGTTGTCATGTTGTCGTGGGCCTGGTGGACCATGCACCCTCACTGCATCTCTCAATTGATCTTCAGCTAGACCTCGGTTTTCCTCACCAACTACTCTTGGCTGTTGTAACTCAACCGCATCACCAAGATTTACTCCGATAAGATTAACTGGAAGTAGAGGTGGCAGGGGGACCGGGTCGGCCCGCCGGACCCGGTCCCGTTTGAAGATGGTGGGATGGGGGA
>NW_006239236.1:259549-284549 GCF_000226075.1 Solanum tuberosum
AATTGTAGATGAAGAAATCATGAACTTACGTAAAGAGAATAATAACCAAGAAATTCAACTTGAATTGCAAAGCCAAAATAAAGAAAACGAACTTAGGAAATCAATAATTGGTAGGGTTACAAATTAATCTCCAATGTCACCAAGTAAAACTAGAATAATAATGTCTAACCCTAAAAAACGAGGTTTACATGCCCTATTTAAAGAAAACAAAATCCTAAATTAAAAAGGGAAACAAATTAAGGAAAGTTTGTTCAGGCACGCGTCTTTCATTTCAACGAGACTGACTTACGGACCGTCGATGGATCTACGGTCCGTAAGTCCCTTCCGTCAGCCAGGACTTAGAAAATATTTCAGCTTCCAAAAATCAGCTTCTCTGAAGCAAATGACGGACTTGCAGTACGGATCGTAGATCGATCTATCTACGGTCCGTCACTTCCCTCCGTAGCTCCACACTTAGAATCTTCAAAAATCAGGTACTGGAACCCTCGCAGTATCAATCTACGGATCAACAGTACGGTCCGTAGATCAATCTACGGACCGTCAATGGCCACCGTGGTTCCACACTTGGTCAGATTTCCTTGATTTGTTTTCCATACCTTGCCTGCTAATCTACGGTCATCACCTACGGACCGTCAATGGACCTACGGTCCGTAGATCACCTCCGTGAATGCCCTTTTTCTGCATTTCTTTTCAGTCTGTCTCTATACTTCCGCGCCTGAACATCGTTCCTAGCAAAATATAGATAAAAACAACATAAAAACCAATACAAAAAGACCCTAGACACACACAACTGTAAGTGAAACTGTATTAGAAATACCGTAAACTCACGGTATATCAAGAACCCATATTAACTTGGGTCCTTTTATTTGATCGAAATGGTAAATAAGGTCCTTGTTTATCCATTTAGGTAATTTTATTGTATTTAGTACATACATGTTCCTTTGATATGTATTAGTTTTAATATTTTCGGTAGTACTGACAAGGTGTTTCTGGAGTGACCCATGTTACCACAAAGTGTGTAGAATGTAGGATTCCCATTCATAGATTGACTATCAAAGCCTATTGTAGCTTTTATGTTATGGGTGCTAGTTCCTAGATGCGTTACAATCATGGAAAACTTAGTCCATTTATTTTTTTGTTCAAGCTAATATTTGATTCTAGCTAATTCAAGATTAATTCTCCTAGAGTTTTCCTTTTCTAAGAATAATTAATCTTTAAGTCTTTCAACATCTTGTTCACGTAAGGGTTGATCAATATCCTTATCTTTTTCCTTACCAATGACACTTAATTTTAATATTTTAGTTTTGAGGGAAAGGTTACAAGAATCATGTTGACGAGTCCTTTCAATAAAATCTTTGTTCTTTTCTTTTAACTCGGTATTGTGTTTTACAGGATCATTGTACTCAAACTTTAGACTAATCATAGAAGCTACCAACTGATTCTTGTCAGTATTCAGTTCTTGTATGGTATTTATGAGAGTGAGCATTAAAGAGGATAATTTCTTCTCTAGTTTATCTTTGAGATCAGAAATGTTGACCGTCTCTTCCTCAGCGTCAGAATCAGATATGGTTCTGTATCTTCTATGGCCATAAGTGCAATGTCATCATACTCCTCAGAGTTATATGTACGTGTTCCCCAACTAGCATTCATAGATTGATTAATTTCCTTCTCATTATTTTTCCTTTTTTTCCCAGTTCTCTTTTCTCCTTGTCTACCCTTTATTTTCTTCACTCAACTTTCCACATAGGACACTCCTTTGCTTGATGTTCGGTTTCACCACATTTATAACATCCTCCATTCGGACCCTTTTTTGTGCTATTTTCCTTGGTAGGAGAAGGTTTCTTTCTATAGTTCATGCCTTTCTTGAAGAGGTTTTTTGACATTTCTTCTTATCAAGACTATATCATCATCATCTAGATCATATTAATCATTCGCATCAGTTACCTTGAGTGCACGACTCTTATCTTTATTTCCTTTACTTCTTTTGGCATTTTCGACATTCATCCCATATGTTTTTAGATTTCCTACAAGCTCATCTAAGGCCAGATTTGTTAAGTCTTTGTCCTCTCTTATTGCAGTAACTTTTATTTTCCATGATCTGGGTAGAGTTCAAAGAACCTTATCTACATGTTCCTCTGTAGTGTATAATCTTCCTAAGGACATTAGTTCATTGACCACTCTGGTGAATGTAGTGATCATCTCCTGAAGTGACTCTCCATTTTTCATCTTGAAGGACTCATATTCAGTGCATAGTTTAGCGATTCTAAACATTTGAACTTCGGTAGAACCTTCATATGCGTTTGGAAGCGTATCCCATATTTTTTTAGCAATGGTACATTTAGATATGCAATTGAACTCGTAAGGTCCGAATCCACATACGAGAATGCATTAAGCCTTGTCATTCTTTCCTAGCATCATGCAGTCAACTTCTCCATACTGAGCCTTAAGTTTAGGAATGTCCTCTCCTTCATTATCCTTGATTGTAGGCATTAAAGGTCCATAAGTAAATCTCATTCATAGTTCATAGACTTCAGCTAGAATGAAGTCTTCCATTCTTGCGTTCCTCTAAGAGTAATATTGCCCATTAAATAATGGTAGCCTGTTTATGTGTTGTCCTTGACTGCGTCCAAGAGGAGGTGGAGAATTCATAGTGATCTTACCTTGACTTATTAGACTCTTGATTAAGATAACCTGCTCTGAGACCAATTGTTGGAATTATGACCTCTGTAATTTTTCTGGGGATCGTGTATGGTTATATGATCCTTAAAATGTTTAGTAGCCCAAAATCAGTACGTTTGTAATTGCCCAACATTTTCACTTTCAAACTTTTATTAACTTAATAAAACTTCAAAGTACAAATATTTACAAATAAATGTAACCTAAGGAATTATAAACTCTAATTTCTAGACTCAGAACACAAACCCCCAGGTTCATGTATTCCCAGATATTCAAGTTTCCCACAACTCAAAGATCCAAAAACACTAAATTTCACAACAAATAAATTACGACAACTTTAACAAAAGACTCAAAATAAACATAATAGAATTCTTCAATTATGTTCTTCGCAACACTTCAACAAAACTTCAATTTGAACTCTCTCACAATCAGACTATGTTTTACTCGTACCTCTCTATGTAAGTGCACAACCATCTTTCAAGAAAACCTTGCTCTATTTATAGAACAATAGTCCCTTCCTATTTCAACTCTACTTCACCAAACTTGTAGTGATTCCTTTTCCTCGTGAGACTTGGAATACTTGTAGTGGTTCCTTTTCCTCATGGGACTTGGAATGTTGTATTATTTCCACCGCATCAGCATTATTTTATCTCTATATTTCCAGTTGGGATTTGGTCTTCTGCTATCATGTTTGTGGAACTCGTTCCTAGCACCTATCACTCATCAAAAGCTATCTCAGTCTAACAATGTGAATTAAGATCTAGATGTACGAATTTGAATGTTCATCTGAATATTAAGATAGTAAATGGATCTGAACACCAAATGATTATGTTTTTTATTTTACAATATCTAAATGTACATAAGAAATTACACTGTATCAATAAAATATTATAAAATCCCATTTCAGCAAAATAATTTTTTTTTGATAGAAAATAATATCCAAAAATCCTGTATTTTATATAAAAAATTTATTAACTAAAATAAAAATAAAACTTATATATTAATATAAAAATATACCACTACAAGATAACATGAATTCTTTAAAGAATTAAAGTGATGTCCATCAAAATCTCTCAGAACTTGAAGGCTAAAGTTGGCTTTGTCAACTGTAATTTCCCGTGTGCAAGTTATATTCTCTGTGTTCTTAGTCCCCGATAAGTTTTTAACCATATTTTGTTATATTCACATATGTTTGAACTTCGTAAACATGAATTAGTTGAAAAATAAAACCAATATCTAGGGAAAAATACTTAATTGTCATGAGATTGATAACATATATAGATTCTAATTTTTGGTCAAACTATTTATTTTAATCATCAATATGTTTGCGAAGAGAGATTTATATAGAATTCACACATATCAGAAGGTAAAGTTGTATCGTTTAAAATCATAAATGGGATATCATAAAACACAGTAGCAGTTGAAGAGGAGAGAAAAATGGTATGTTGTTGAGAAGAAAATTAAGTGGCGTGAAGAATAACGAGCCTCTGAACGGTGTTAAGATTCTGTTATAGATCTTGTTTGTTCAGATCTTCTTAGACCCATTAAGAGGTTTAAAAGGAAAGAAAACAAATGCACTTAATGGGCAGAGTCTTAATCATTCACATTTAAACCTTAAGAACAAATGCACTTAATGGATTGATTTGAATTATTAATATTCAGACCTCCATTAAGTGTAAACAAATGAGGCCAGAACCATTTCATAGTTTTCGACTAGAAGAATCCTTTAGTAGCAACATCTCTTGATTCTAATTATAGATTCTTCATCATTGAAAAATATCTCTTGCATTTTTCTTTTATCAGTGCTCTATTTGTTGGAATTACCAAAACTTCAACATCGAATCATTGGATTAATCTGCTATTTTTTCTTGTTCTTATTTATTAGATGGATTTTGGAGGTAATAGTCATCCACCTGCTACACAGTCTCCTACAAAAGCTTTTGCACAGTGGAAAGATCTTCCAAATGTTGGAAAGTATGATGAACTCCAGAGATTGATTATTATTCCCAATGGATTGGGGTAAGAATTTATGTAATCATTTTAATAGTTCTTTTAACAAGTTGAGCCTTGTGTAAAATTAGAAGTGCACTATAGACTACTTTAGCTACATTATTGTATATTGATGTTTGATCATATTTAGAAGTGAGATTAGTCAAATTCTTAATCTTTTAGGTTATACAACAAATAATATAGTTTGCAAAAGAATAGTTATCACGTTCAACAAACATGGTAGTTTCAAAATTATTTCAAAAGATACTAGTTTTATCGTTCTATTAATTTGTTTTCATTTTGCAGTAGCCTCTCTATCATCATAATTTGAAATATAATGCAGGTTATATCCTTCTATTCAGTCCGCGAAGGCTATGGTTGAATCAATGTGTTGTTTTTATCACAGAGCATGGAGGTACTGGAAAAAAGTTCCATTGAACATTAGAGAGAGAATGTTTGATGACTTCAGGGTAAAAATAAATCAATTATCTACTTGAAGTGTTTAATAACTCCTTGGTCTCAAACAAATTAATCAACGTAGATACAGGACATTTATTCAATCTAAAAATTCAATTTTATGCAGATGAAGTGTGCATGGTCTCTTGAGCATGAGGCAAAGATTCGAGAAACTTTTTTTAGAAATGTTCTCGTAGGTTGAGTTATTTGCTTTGTTATGCCCGAAAACCTGATAAGAGGCCATCGTAGATTCATGAAGATTTATGGAAAAAACTTAATGATTATTGGACGTCTCCAGAGTTTAAGAAAAAATACACAATGGAAAAGAAAGCCCAAACGTCTATTCTACCCCGTTCTCCTCAGCCTTCCGATAAGGAGGAGAAAGGTACTTTTCAATTAGCTTAAATTGAGATTTAAACTTAGGATCTGTCATCATTTAATGATTTATAGTTGAATGGTCCTAATGCTTAAGAGTTGAACACTATGCAATTCCTATGTAAGAGTTTATCCTTTCTTAAGAGTTTCTAGAGTTTGGTAAAATTTTGTTTGATTATTTTGTATAAGTATAAGATCTAAATTCAGGAAATTCCTTATTTTCCTTAAAACCAATTACTTTCCATGAATAAAATAGAACATGCAAAGAGTAGAGTAGATACACATGATCCATATAGCTTACACCTTGTTAAGGAATATCCAGCTAAAAGATTAGCATGATAATAAACATTTACTATAATAATTCATATTTGATTGTTCTATATATATATATATATATATATATATAAATGATTGTATTATAAATGCATATTACCTAGTGTGTTGGGTTATTTCACCAAAATACTGTGTCTTCTCCTTAACCGTTTTATACTAAATGCCTCTAATGATTCTTTTTTCTTATAATAAAAACTACCCTAAAATTAATATCTGTGTAATTATGTAATCTCCAAAATCATAAATTATTTCAACGCATTTTCGGCCCCAGAGTCCAAGTTAAGTGTTGATTTGTTTAGCTAAATTCTTTCTTTCATTTAGTTGCATTTCATCGCAATCTTCAAGCTTTGTGTTGATTCAATTGTTATACGTTCATGCACTATGTCATTCTATTATCTTTATTTTGATTTTTCATGGCAAACAACATTTGGCCCTTTTGAGGGGATTCTATATCAAACTCCATGTAGTAGGTCACATGGTTATATGTTGATTTTAGTATATCCTACCATTAGTCTTTTAGTTATTGCATGACCATGTATTTATGTATTTCCATTTTGTATATCATTTTACTTGGTCATTGCATCAACATGTCTTATAGATTCATCATGCTTAGTTACTACAATTATCATGCATTATCTTACATACTCAGTGCATTTAAAGTACTATTTGGTTACTTTATTCCAATATTGTTTTATAATATAGGTTCTAAAACTGAGTACCCAGCTTGCAGTCAATTAATACTATCTCCCGTGAGCGGTAGCCGAGTTGGAGAGTCCTCATCTTTCTGAGGACAACAGTTATATTTCCTTTCAGTTATTTACTTTCATTTTCAGACAGTTGGAGTTAGCTAGGGGTTTGTCCTAGCAACTCATATTAGTAGAGGTTTTTAGACAAGTCAGTTTAGATTTAGCTATGTGTACTCATATATTCGTTTATTGATATTTCTAGATTCTTTCAGTTCCGTATTCAGTTATCTTTTACTTATATTTTTTTCTTATCTTACTGTCATGCCAGTCCATGAGGTTCACTTGGGGTCATTTGTGGCTCTAAGTACTATGTCCTGACTAGGGATAGTCTCGAGTTGAGACAATGATTCTCAACAATTAGTTGATGTCTTTACTACATCAAAAAATACTAACGATGTGGTCGCTTTATTCATTAAAATCAACGTCATTGCTTTAATCAAATTTATGGTTGTGGGAGATTTTATAATAAGATTTGTGGTCCTGCTAGATTTCATAATAAGAATCGTGTTCGTGGATTTGTACAGAACAATTATCACATAAATTTTTAAAGTGTTGCTTCAAGCATCCTTGGCCCTCTGCCGATTCCAAATGTTACTTACTGGAGGACATAATGTCAGATTTGTTTTCACTATAATCATTCAATTTTGGAATATCACAATCACATGAACAATTGATTTGTTCCACATAATTCTCCAAAAGATTGGACATAGATGACCCTGGAATAACTACCCTTAACAATCTGGTACCCTAATATAGGAATCTTCTCACACAAGACTGGAAACTACTTCCTACTTCCAATTAGGGTAATGCACAAGTGATGGTGGACAAGACATAACCTACTTACTATCTCTCATTATTATATGCTTTTTATGGATGATTACAACAAATTCTTTTTATGGTTGACAAGGGGTAGCATACTTACAATCACATTTTTATGGACCTATCCATCTGCCAAAAATCTAAACTTTTGGTTTATCATTCTCATATTTCCCATCTTGACGGGGGTAAAGAATATGATAATACTCAATTTATGTCCTTATTCCATGATAATAGAATTATTCACCCACATACCCCCACCCCCATACAAAAAAAAGGATCTTGCTGAGCACAAACATCACCACCTCAATAATGTCATTTATTGCTTACTTTTCCAAGAAAAAGCCCTTGAATCTTTTGGCCCGAAGCTCTAGTTTATGCTACTTAGGGTCTAAAATTCCCCTCAAGTATTTGAATTGGTAAAGAACTACCCTCCATCCACCTACCGGCCCTAAAATATCCTTGACGTCCACCTTTCGGCTCAAAAATACCCTCGATTCTAATCCTTTGACTCATATGTGCCCTTATTTTTAATAGCTCCCTTAAAGTAAAATTATTAAATATGTACTTATTATATTGCTTAATGTGATTGGTCCAAATTTAAACCCTTCTCAAATAAATAGCAAAAATGATATTTTAAAAATTCTATTTTCTATAAAAACCACTTATGATTCATATTTTGACCCGATAAACTTGAAATAATATTGAAAAATCCTTTATCACCCAGCAAAGCTAATGTGGTAGCAGATGCTCTTAGTAGATTGTCTATGGGTAGTGTGGCTCATGTAGAAGATGAAAAGAAAGAGTTGGTTCATGATATATATAGGTTGGCTCGGCTAGGTGTTCAACTAGTGGATTCCGCCAAGGGTGGTGTCATGGTTCATAATGGTTCTGAATCGTCCTTTGTGATAGATGTGAAGTCTAAATAAGGCCTTGATCCTTTACTAGTTGAGTTGAAAGAGTCGGTACTCAAAAAGTCCGTAGAGGCCTTCTCCCAAAGGGGATATGGGCTGCTAAGGTACTAAGGTCGGATATGTGTCCCGGATGTTGATGGTTTGAGGGAGAAAATTTTAAAAGAAGCTCATAGTTCTTGATATTCTATTCATCTGGGAGCCATTAAGATGTACCGTGACCTACGGGAAGTCTATTGGTGGAACGGTATGAAGAAACATATTGCGAGATTTGTAGCCAAATGTCCTAATTGTCAACAAGTAAAGGTTGAGCACCAAAGGCCGGGAGGCTTGTCACAAAATATTCCTATCCTACTTGGAAGTGGGAGGATGTGAACATGGATTTTATTGTGGGTTTGCCTCGCACTCGAAGGTAACATGATTCTATTTGGGTCATTATACATAGGATGAAAAAATTAACCCATTTTATTCCCATCAAGGCTTCTCATTTGGCAAAAGACTATGTCAAGTTGTATATAAGTGAGATAGTGAAGTTGCATGGGGTCCCTTTATCTATTATTTCGAATCGGGGTACTCAATTTACTTCACACTCTTTTAAGTCATTCAAAAAAGGGCTTGGTACTAAAGTTAAGCTTAGCACGACATTTCATCCCCAAACTGATGGGCAAGCGGATCGTGTTATCCAAATATTAAAAGATATGTTGATAGCATGCGTTATAGACTCCAAGGGTAATTGGGATGACCGCTTGCCATTAATAGAATTTGCCTACAATAATAGTTATAAATCTAGTATCAGTATGGCTCCATTTGAAGCCTTGTATTGTAGGAGATGTAGGTCATTGGTTGGTTGGTTTGAGGTAGGTGAAATTGCTCTTATTGGTCCCAAATCGATTTATGAAGCTCTTGAGAAGGTTTTGCTCATTAGAGAGAGGTTGAGAACGGCACAAAGTAGACAAAAGTCTTATGCCGATGTGAGAAGGACAGATCTAGAATTTGATGTGAATGATTGGGTATTTTTAAAAATCTTACCCATGAAGGGTGTGATAAGATTTGGCAAGAAAGGGAAACTTATTCCCCAATACGTAGGCCCATATCAAATTTTGCAACATATTGGGAAAGTTGCCTACTGTCACACCTCGAGGCTACACCCAGGAAGCGGACAGGGGACCTAGGATCACGAGTGACCCCAAGCTAACCTTGCTGGCATAACATAAGAATACTATGATGGCAAAAACTAATGCGGAAGCTAAATCATAAAAATTAAAGTGATGGGGAATACCCATAAACTAAGTATATCAAATCTGAGAATTTAATACAAAAGAAATATCAAACTCAAATACTAAGCTGAATTTAACTATGTCTAAAAATGGCCTCTAACTGACTAGAAGTGTTGGGATAGGCCCCAACTAAATCTAGCAAAACTGAAACTAAAACACTGAAAAATTGAAAGATAACATGACTATTGTCCTCGAAGAATGAGGACTCACCACTAATGCTGTTGAACTGGAGATCAGAAACCGATCTATGCGTGATCCGAAAGCTGAGAACCTGAACCTACATCAAGAGAAGATGTATTGCAAAGTATGCATCAGTACTTGAAAGGTACTGAGCATGCATGATAGAGTAAAGCTGAACAACAACATAAATAAAAAGAGCAATAAATCAATAATATAATTTGAACATGATATAGATACTGAATATTAAGCTAACTGAATGCATTGACCAAATTTATAACATGCTGAGACTGAATACTGACTGTACTGAAATGTGGTCAATGCAATAGAGTCTGACTGAATTGTGGGAGATACTAATAACCAACAATAAAGCCACATGAGATAAATGTGGAGTCTGATGTACATGCCCCATTGAGAGGACGCAATATACCCTGCCACAGGAATAGAGGCATGGCTGGCGTGATCACTAAATGAAGCCGACGGAGGGGAATTACAACCTACGTGGCTCGTAGTTCAGGTACTATACGGGTGACTAACCGTATTCCAACTCGGTATTATGCTACTCCCTATAGATTAAATGATTAACACATTTTGGCTTAATTTCTGTAATATACTAGATAGCTCAAATCTGACGTGCAAACTGAGATGCAAATTAATATACTGATAATGACACATTAAAAAATTGAGGCATGTATATCTGAAATACTGAAATATCTGACCTAGCATGTGTAATTCAAGACCTAAAGAAATACATAGTTAGGGTTCTGAAATTCATGCTAGAAACGAAGTAACAACATGATAATCTGATTTAGAACATTTAAATAACTAGTTAATGATAATCTGATAAGGTTCTAGAAACCCTAGGTCTAGTTAAAATAAGGGAATCAAGAATCTAATGAAATTCTAGGGACCTAATTGGCGAAAGTAACCCAATAGTGAAATCCCACATACCTGGTGACGATTTCCACGAAGAAATCTTGTGATTTTGGGGCTTGAACTGATGGAATATTGATGCGTTCTTGAACTAGGGTTCACGACCTGCTTCTCCTCTTCGCTCTAATTTTTCTAAGTTTAGATGAAGAATCTGACTTAGGTAGGTTCTAGTTATGTTTCTAGGTTGACACTACTCAAAACCACATTGTTTAGGGTTAAAATGACGTAGTTTAGGGATCCAGCGAAATAGGAAATGACCAAAAGACCCCCGACTTAAATGTTGTCAAGGTCACCAACGGATGGGACTGATGGACCATTGATCGATGACAGTCCATACTGGTCAATGATACGCTCAAATTACACCTCCCTAAAAAATTAATTAAATGGGGGAGAAATTTGTGAAACAAATTGTAAAAATTCAATAAGTGATCAATACACAAAAGTCAATCTTTGTTGTTATCAAGATGAGAGAATTAACTAGGGTATACGTGTTCCCTACAAGCTCATAACGCAGTAATCCTAGTAATAACAATCCTTTCCTAGTATATCACATGCAAACTGGTAAGTTATGTATCTTTAAATCCTTGGTCCGGCATCTATAGAATTTCACCCCGCACCTTATTCCGGCTATGTGTGTATAATTTACTAACCCTTACCTATACCTCATATTAGCCATCATAATCGATGTTTGACTTAGTTATTACTTTGTACCAATCGACACTAGACTATTAGATAGTATCACACTAAATTTATGTTGATAATTCTTTTCTTGTTAATTACCTCCTTGGTCCGGCAAGTAGTAACAAGGCGAGTTCTAACGTTGGCCACTGTTAAAAAGACTTCTAAACGAAAGAATTATCAATGCATGCAAAGTACTAGTCAAGAATTTCTTATTTACTATTCATACTTTGTTAATTGCTCATGGTTCCCACAATCCTAGTTGTGGATTTAGTTACCCATATTAGCAAGAGCACAATTCATAGTTTTAGATGAAGAAATCATGAACTTACGTAAGGAGAATAATAAATCTAGAAATTCAACTTGAATTGCAAAACCAAAATCTTCAAAACAAACTTAGGAAATCATAATTGCTAGGTTTGCAAATTAATCTCACAAGTCACAAAGTAAAACTAGAATAATAATGGCTAACCCCCCAAAAATGAAGTTTACATACCCTATTTATAGAAAACAAGTCCTAAGTTAAAAAGGAAACAGATTAAGGAAAGTTTGTTCAGGTACGCGTCTTCATTCCACGAGACTGACTTACGGACCGTCAATTGATCTACGGTCCGTGAGTCCCTTCCATCAGCGAGGACTTGGAAAATATTTCAGTTTCCACCAATCAGCTTCTCTGAAGCAAACGACGGAACTACAATACGGACCGTATCGATCTACAGTCCGTCAATCCCCTTCAGTAGCTCCACACTTGAAATCTTCAAAAATCAGGTACTAGAACCCTCACAGTATCAATCTACGGATCAATAGTAGAGTCTGTAGATCAATCTACGGACAGTCAATGGCCATCATGGTTCCACCCTCGGTCAGATTTCCCTGATTTGCCTTCCATGCCTTGCCTGCTGATTTACGGCCATCATCTACGGACCGTCAATGGACCTACAGTCCGTAGATCACTTCCATGAATGCACCTTTTCTGCATTTCTTTCAGCTGTCTCTTTACTTCCGCTCCTGAACATCTTTCCTGCAAAATATGATAAAAACACATAAAAACCAATACAAAAAGGCCCTAGTCACACATAACTTGTAAGTGAAATGTATTAGATATACCGTAACATCATGGTATATCAGTCAACCGTCGATCGCGACTGGAGCTGGATCTTGGGGGGTCCAATGGACGGCCCTGGACCACGAACCGTGGTCTGACCTATTATCCGTAGGTCCTGGCGTAGGTTAGGACTTAGCCATTTTTTTTGTAGGGGTGTGGAAGAGGGTCACAGGTGGCCATCCACGGTTCACTAGCACGGGTTGTGGGTCACCCTACGGTCTGTGGATGGCAACCGTAGGTTGCACCTGCACCTTCTGGAAATCTGTATTTAGGTCTATTTTCTGATACGGGGTGTTACTTTATCTCCCCCTTGGGAAAATTTATCCTCGAATGAAGACTAACTAGCTGAATAGGGAGGGAAAGAGTTGCAAACCCTACCACTAAACACTGGAAACTGATTTCTGACTGAACTGATTTCCAAGAACATGCAAATACGCTGAAAATGCAAGTACAAATGAAGGAACATGATAGTGAGACTGAAATTGCGCATGAGTGACTGAAAAACTGAAGAGGAACTCTTACCTCAAGCTGGAGTGGAATCGGAAGGAAAGAGTTGAGGATACTCTGACTTCATGGCCGCTTTTGCTTCCAAGGTAGCTCCCTCTATGGACTGACTCCTCCACAAAACCTTAACTGAAGCGACTTCTTTGTTTCTCAACCTTCTAACCTGACGATCAAGAATCTCAACCGGTACATCCTCATAAAAAGACTATATTTCACGGTACACACTCTTTAATGGCACTACGGATGTTGGATCACCCACACACTTTTTTAATAGTGAAATGTGAAAGACTAGATGTACTGCTGCTAATTCTGCTGGCAACTATAACTCATAAGCCATTTTACCAGAATCTTGTAAGGGCCTACATATCTATGAAAAGCTTCCCCTTCTTTCATAATCTCATCACCCCCTTCATAGGTTAAACTTTTAGGAAAACCCAATCATCAACTTGAACTCTAGTTCCCTTCTCCTTACATCTGCATAAGTCTTATGGCGACTCTGGATTGTCTTAAGTCTATCTCTAATGAGTTGCACTTTCTCCATAGCATCATGGATTTGACATAGTTTCCATTTGGTTAATTTATGGGTTCAGGTTGTAAACCTAATCCTATCTCAGATCTTTTATTGATGCTTTAGAAAGTTAAATTGAGGTGGTAAATATAGCTTAATGCATGAAATTTCAGTTTGATTGTTGTACTTCGCTCGAAAGAGTAATTGTGGTTCAACTCTAATTTTTGAATCTGCTCGAAAGAGTGATTTTAGTAAGTTATTGGGTGTAATTGCTATTTAAGATTCTATGATATGATGCTTTGAGATCAAAAGAAAATTTATATTAATGATGATTATCCAGCCTATCTATGTTTTCCAGTATTCTTGAGCAAGCACTTGTACACCTATTTGATATTAATATCAAGTACCAACACTCCTAGATCGTCTCTTACTTGTTTAACTCCTATTTTAGTTTAATTGTGATATTTGATTTCAAAACACTTATGGTAAATTTGGTGGAATCATCAACCTATGTGTTCTAATTGCTACAATAACTAGTTTGCATCTTAGTTTCCTAATCGAATTAATTGCATTATATAATCCCTTATCAAGTTTGACCCCAACTCATCTGTAGGGTATTTTTAATTCTAACAACTACGTACTATTCTAATTGATTTTGAGAGTAATTTGAGCATTATCAAAACTCTCTTCGTTGTGGGGGAGTGAAGGCTATGAATTCAGTTGGTGAGGTTTGTTTGTGAACTCATTTGCTCATAGTAGAATACACTTTTGTTTAATGTTGTTGTTGTCACCTAATTTCAAGTGGAAATATGAGCGAGTGTGGAAGTGATGATGCTAGTCACTATTCGTAGAATAATAATATGTGAGAGATTGGTGATATTGATGTGAACGCCCTTGAAAGTGTTACAGCAATCCAATTTTTTGTTACTACTTGGAGAGCTATGTTCCATGTAACTAAAACTATATTACAATTGCTCTAGATGAGAGGAATGCATGGTGGAACTGCTCATGAAAATCTTCAGAATTTTATGTGTATTAGTAGGCATTTAGTCTTTAAGAACAACTCATAAGAATCAATACGTTAGTGGTTGTTCCCTTTTTCTTTATCGGGGAAAGGAACCAGATGGATGGCCAAACTACCAAATGATTACATAATTTCATGGGAGGAACTCACAGAATCATTTCTTGAAAGAATTTTTACTCCATTAAAGATGATGAAGCTCTGAGATAGCAACCAGAATTTCAAGAGAGTGGAAGGTGATCCTTTCCAGGAAACTTAGCTGCGATTTCAAAAGTTAGTGTTAAATGTCCAATATTTCTACTATAGCCTTGATACGGTAAAAATAGGGTATGATGATCAACTCATTCAAGGAGGGTAGATGAGATAATTGTATGATGTGGCAACAATGCTACTCGATGATATAATAAAACTAAATCAAGCATGGCTTACTGGGCAGATAAAATATCTTCTCTACATTTGGTTCTTACCAAGGAACCGTTGGACAAGAACCAATAGCATGATGAAAACATGGCATAGATGATGACTCAACTTGACTTGTTATCTAAACAGGTCATGGGGTTGGATTCAAATTGATAAATGCCATTGGTACAAGTAATGGGCAGTGCCCGAATGATGCCATGTTGTAAGCATTGTACAATGAGGAATCACTTTACATGGGGAACCAATTGGGGGGTTATCATCCGAACTACTCTAACCTGGGTGATAACAAATGTTTGAACAAGGAAAGGGATAATGGCTGGAGAGATTTGACAGATAGAGGAGGTAATTGGGAGATCGTGAAGCTAACAAAGATAAATACATATGACCTCATGATTATTCCAAGCCAAAAGAGAAAGCTTCACTTGAAGGGACTCGAACCGATCATATGTTAAAAAGTATCTTTAACAAGGTTGAATGCACAGACAAAGTATAAAAAGATTTGAAAAATGATTTCTCCAGTTTAACTCAAATGGTTACTTCCCACTCATTTCAATTAAGTATCTTGAAACTATAATGGGCCATATCTTTGCCTATTTATATCAAAGGAAAAAAGGGACTTTTCCTAGTGATATCATCGCCAACTCCAAGAATCATAGTTGATGAGTGAAGACCAGATTGAGCCACAAAATCAAATAAGGCACTTCATGGGAGGCAACCCAAGTTTATTTAATTACTTTTAATAATATGTCTTGTGATAGCATGTTAAAATGAAATCAAATATTGAAAATGATGCAATTGGTAATGCAAATACCTATTCGGCATTCCACATAAGTAGTTTGACTTCTATGTAGATAATTTTGAAAAGTTGTACAATTAACATTGACCTGTAGGTACTTGTTTGGTGATCCGCCGAATGACATTGGGTGAACTACATCGGGTCAATCAAAGTGAACTTTAGGTTTGGTTTTTTTCCATTCATCATCAACGAGCTTAAGCTCCTCCGGTGATTCGGCAAACACATTCTGCGACATTAGTCGCAGATCACCGTATGTGCTTGAAATAAAAAGGCCAAGAGTATTTTAACTTCGAAAAATCCATCATTTGATCTTTTTTGAACTTTTCACTTCGTAAACTGCATACTAGTAGCCTAAATTCGATTGCGAGTCCTTTTTTATTTCATATACATGTGTGGAGTGCATTATTTGTCATTATTCTCAACCCAAACCCTTCCACCTTCTTGGATTACTGATATGCACTCGTCTTAGGTTGGTTTTTTTGAAATTATCATTGTTGTTCTTGATTGAAACTGGTGCATATGAACTGGTTAGCTATTGATAGTGTTTATGTGATATATGAATCATGTGGGTTGTGTTAATATAGCCTTGAATAGTGCCCATAGACTAGAATAGTTGATTTCATGCCTAAACTTGCTATAATTGATTGTGAAGGTTGTTAATTGAAAATGACTTGTTAAATAGTATGGATTTTTTTTTATTTTGCCTAGGTGAAATCTGATTAGCCTTGTGTTGTCCATTTAACTTGTATTTGCCCAATGATATATAGGATGACGTCTTTCTTAAGGAAAAATTGTTAAATACGCAACTCTTTATCAAATTTTGGAGGAAATATGAGTACCAATGGGTAAATTGGCATATGGGTAACTTGTAAACTTGTTTGTGTGTTGGATAGTGTTACATTTCGATGCTCGATTTTGAAAAATTGGCATTGGGATGAATTTAACTTTTTGGTGAGCTCGTCTTAGCAAGGTGATTAGGCAAATTACAAAGTGAGCCCAACCGCCTTTAATTTTTGAATTTTTTACTTGGGTCTTGTCATTGCTCACCGAACAATCTTGGCTCATTGCTGAGGTAGAGTTGATATCACCTTTTATACCTCACCTTGAACTGTTTGCCCTATCACTCTCGACGGGTTTGTATTAGCTCTCCAAAATTATCCATGTGGATTGCTAAGTTGGAGTTGACATCTCCCTTTGTGCCTGAGTGAAATTGTGTTTGATCCCGTCAACTTTGGTGAACTCACCTTTTTATTGGCTGAGACTCATGAACATTATTTCAACTATTACTTTATGTGATTATTTCGAACTAACCTTCCCCCTATGTTTGTTTCGATATATTGCTCTTCACATGAATTACAAAAACAAAGTTTTCAGTCTCTTCAAGGGTTGTCTCTTCAGAATTGAAGTCCAACCATGAATCCCCTCCTCCACCTCCTCTAAACGACACAAAGGAGTGGTGATAAATGAGCCCTCCGGTCAGCAACAAGTATGTCCATTCACCTCTACGCGTGTGGGGGAAAAATAAAAAAAGTTTGTAGAGGTGGCACCAAAAAAAAGGAAAAACTATGTTCGAAGTCGCCGCAAAATCCTGTGAGTGCTTTGTGGGTTCTCCCGATGATAGTTCCAAGAGCTCTGAACCGGCTCAAAGTAGCGAGAGAAAGAACTATACTTAAGGAGAAAAGGTTTTCAACATATGTGGTGATGAGCAACTGCCCATCCATATGGGACACGATCAAATTCCATTGATTTGAGCCATTCACAAAATCTTGATTCCCATATATCCCAACATATGTGCGAGAATTATATGCTGTTTATGCCAAGGAATTACCCAGAAAGAGAAAGGGCCTTGTTTAATTTGGAGGCCCCTCGAGGAAGTTAAAGTCTTGGAGGAAAATGGTTTAATGACATCGGTGAGTATACAATGATGTCTTGGGACTGAATGTAAATAGGAATAAAATGTAAAAGCTGCATATGAAGCACGATTTGGATGCGTTGAAGAGGTGGATGCAACCCTTAATCTCTTATATTACTCCGCCATAGTAGGCTGACAGAGTAAATATAGAAAACAAGGATATTAACATCGTAGCTCGATTTTGGGTTTGGTTCATTAACATCAATTGCATGCCTTCCTAAAACCCGTCGATCCTTCCTAATCCAAAGGCCATATTGGTAGGCTCTATCATTGATCGAGAGGATATCCATGTGGGTGCCATTATTGAGGAGGAGATGATTATAAGAACAAGGTAGGAGGAGGCCTCGCTAACTTTCCCCGTGTTGATCACGGAGCTGTATAAGTCAGCCAAAGTCCTATTTCGAGAGAGATCTAATATCAGGGTTTCTCCTACCTCATCCAACGACATTTGGAGTATCAAGGCTGATTATCTAAGGGATGACACGACAAAAAGGAAGCTGCCACAACCTGACACCACATCGTAAGTGGATCCCACTAATTTAAAGTCAGACTGCGTTCATCTCGCTCCTAATGTAGAACCTTCAGTTTCACTCTACCCTCTTATTTGCTTTCTGGACCTTCTGTACCCTCCACCTTAGTTGCAACCCATTCCACATCCTAGCCTTTATTGACACTAGCTTTGAGCTTTCAGATGGGCTGTCTTCCATATTTTGTAGATGTGAAAGCATCTCACATTTTGAAAGAGGTGCCCAAGATGATTGCTAGGGCCATTGAGGCTGCCATGTGCCCTATGAGATCTAAAGTTATGAGAAATTGGACTACATTAGTTTCATATAGGGAGAGATAGAAACCATCACATCTTGGGTTGAGGCACGTCAACGATAGGAGGGCAGTTTTGCCGGGCTAAATGAGGTCAGGAACGATATAGATGCTCTGAGGGTAGTTCTGGACAAGATGAAGTTCATCAATATTTAAGTGTTATGGGGTAAGGTTCCCTTGACTGAGATGGTCATAGATGTACCTCAGACAGATCTGAGAGGAGATGGACCTACTGAGGTAGTTGAGCACCCAATAGGTGATGATTCTAAGAGGCTTGATAATGAGGCTTATGATTATTTAGCTGAGGAGATAGTTGAGGATGAATTTTGGAGAGATGATGAGCAGGTTAGTGTTGAGGCCTTAGCTGAGCCGCAGTCAGGCACTAATTCCCCTGTTGTTGCAACACTGTTGTCTCTACGTGGAGAAGTGTTGGGTACTGATTCCAGAGATGATGCCACTCCCTCTTAAGCCCCGTGATCAGAGTTCTTCACGGGCATATCTTGTCAAGGGGGCCTTTTACTCATTCTCCTCGAGCTATTTTATTTTTATAGCATTGAGGACACTACTAGTTATTTTTGGTGAGGTGAAGGCACATATGCCTATATTTTCCTTTATGGGTTGTATTTTAGTTATTTCAGTTGTATTTTGTGAATTTTTTGCATATTTGTTTGATGATGAGTTTAAGTTGGTTTGATTTAATTGTCTTCTTATCAATTGCCATGTGAGTCTTGAAGTAGTGATGTTTATTGTTGTTGCTTCAGAATTCATTGTTTATATCCGAGGATTGATTTTCTCCGTTATATATGTCTTGGATAGTTGTTTTGGTGAGAAATGTGTTTTGTATTGGTGTTGCAAGAGAAAATCATTGTTTCTTTACTTTTGAACAATCTTTTAAATTCGTTTGTTGACTAGCTACGTAAGGATGTGAGCCCTGAAGTGAAAAATGCACGCAAACTTCTTAATTTTGTAGAGCTAGGTTAAAAGATTGTGTTTTAAGTGTCATGTGTGGTGAGATTCTACTTGAAATCATGCTTGTGGATTATTAAAATTTGCTTTATTAGTCTAAGGTTTACCCATGATAAATTCAAGAAATGATCTTGGGCAAATTTTTTGAGAGGGAACCCAAATCTTCATACCTTTTGTGACTACCTTGGGAGGGTGTGCAACCAACTTGGCACCATATAAGCCTACATCATATGCTGTCAATCTCATTGAAACCTCTTGAACCAAATCTGTCCCGAACTTCGCACCCGTAAATCCTTTTTTAAGCATTAGTTTGTTTGAATAGTCAACTTAGGCCAAAAGCCTATGTTGGGGGTGTTGAGAGGAGAGGGGAAAGAAATTCTAGTGCAAAAAGAAGAACTAAAAATGAGACTAAACCTTGTAGTTTATCGCAAAAAATAATGAACTCATTTTTATAAAAAAAAAAGTGACAAAAAGCATAAAAGTGAAATGAAAAGGAAGTTCTTGTTGAAATAAAAGGGATTTCCAACAAAATGAATGAAAAATTGTGCATTGAGTTTCCAAATGAAAATAATGATAAGAACTTGAGAAGAGGTGAAGATGAATACAACATTGCTTTTAAAAGGTAAAGTCATTGTAAATAATTAGAGACTTTTTAATTTCTTAGAGAAACACTTTACTTTGTAAATAACAGTTTTCTAGTTTTGGGGTTTTTGAACTTTGCTCTTGAATTTGACAAATTGAAATTGCAACCTAAGTGGGTATTACTTTTAGTTACTTAATTTCATGTTAACATTGACTGATTTAATTAAAGGTATAATTTCTTTACATTTTGTGACCGGTGGCTAAAACCGAAAAATCTATATGTGCAATTATGGGGTAGGGTGTTGAATTATTGTAGTTGGTATTGTGTTATGCTATGTTTTGCATGAAACTATTCATACATTTATTTGGGCTAATTAGCATGGGGTTAACATATGGGTTAAGGTTGCGAACATAATTCTTACTTTCGATCTCTAATTGATGCTCGAAAGGGATTATCTGGTGTGGGTAGTTAGTCCAATACTTGCAATTTAGGTTTGATATTTGTAACTTGCTTGAAATTAACGGTTATGGGTCAGATTTATTTTCCCTATTTCTACATAAAAAAGAGAGTAGTGTAAGATAATGGGTTGTTTGGTAATGTACATATATTAGTGATAAATGCTCAACCACACCTCATCCAATACCAGGTGTGGGCGATCATAATCTAGTATAAAACCCAACGAAAGGTTGGGCGAACCCACAGGCAGTAGTTCGTCATCAAATTCAACTATGAAGTGCAAATGTGTTCTAATCAGTTATAGGAATAGAAATTATAAGAAACATGTAGTTAAATTGAAAGGGATGACAATAAATGTCACATGGAGGGATTGGTTTGTCAATTAACAAGTAAAACAAATGCGAAAACAAGGGTTTCAACAAGATTAAGCGGGATTCTCGGGGTGTGATCATTTATAAGCTAATTACGCTATGTGGGTAATTGATATTGAATAATAACTTGCTGAAACATTGTGGGTAGGCTGAACTTGAAGTGCAATAGTTTTCTCTCGAACAACTGTTACGATTCTGGCGATTTCTCTCCAACATCGACAAGCTTAGCAAGATAAACAGCCCACAAACATAAAATATCTACTCTCTCGGGTTAGATAGGTAGAATTGGATTTAAGATTCACTCTCTCGAGCTGAGCCCATGTCAACCCAATACCTACAATCACTAATCAAAAGCTTTGGTTCTAAAACCTCTTTCTTGAGCAAGCCAAGAACTATATGCTAGAATTGCATTTGCAACTACAATCCATAGATTAAAACATAACAAATGATTAAACCCACATTAAAAAAGCAATTTCATCATTAAACCACAATGCCCATAAGATAATTAGACAAATAAACACATAATCACACCCCAAGAATTGGGGTTTTAGCTACACATCATAAAAATAGAGTAACAATTACCAAATACATTAGCCATGATCTTGGTAAAGGCTCCCAAGTCTTTACAATGGTCCAAATTTCTTAAAGACAAAAACCCGCTTGAAAATCCTAAAGTTAAACCTCAAAAGTCTACAATGGAAGCTCAAAAACTGAGAGAAAAACTCAAAAGTTCAAACTCTAGGAATACTTACTTGAAGAACTCCTCAAATTTCATTTTAAATTTCAATAAACAGTTGCCCAATTTTTGGCTGAAAGGTCATTCATGGGATAAGTCGGGCCTTACCGACCAGGTTGGAGATCCGCCATTTGCTCCCTCCATCGCCGGTCTGCATTGGGTCATTTGTATTCAGGGTTCTGTGACTATAGGCGATCGAGGTTTCCATCGCGGAGTTGGTAGGCGATCTGCCGACTGCCCATTTATGTAGCCAAGTTGGTTATTCACTAGGGCTGGCACGTTGGAACTTAAGGCGAGCTAAAGAGCCACTCAACGGTTTGCTGAGTGGTCTTGGTGATCACCATGATCGTTGTTCTCCACTTCTTCAGCTTGTTTGCTCATTTTTGCCCGGTAGTGTCTTTGCCTTGCTTTTTAGCCTTAAATGCTGCAAATCAACACTTTAGCATAAGTTTACAGCATAAATTAGGCATTTGAGGACAGTAAAACTATCAAAATAAATCCCTAAATGAGTCAAAATCTCAGACTCATCAATACCCCCAACTTTATCTTTTGCTTGTCCTCAAGTAAAAGCCCAAGAACAATCAGTTAAATAAGGATGTCTCCAAATAGTGTTGTTTAAGACTCAACGTGAATGCACACAAAAGGTTCCAACTACACATACAATCCTCAATTGTGCACTCAAAGATTCAAATTGTGACTCACCATTATCAAGTGTACTCAAGCTCACAATGCTTGCTTCAAATGCAAGTTCAAGCTCAACAAAGGTACTTAAATGCTCTCACAACAAAGATGATTCCATATTCACACAAATTTCTCAAATATTTAAAATCCTAGAATCACATACAACTCTCACACTCACAAAGATGAACACATGCACGACTCCACCCATAGGCTTGCTGTAACACCCTGGAAACTAGTAGACAAAACTAGAGCCTCAAGCTAAGATTCTAAGGTATGATGTATGTGAGTAGAGTCGTAGATTAAACTCTCCGTACTTCGAATGAGGGGTTTAGTAGTTAAACGTCAAGACATGTGTTAGACCCCTTAGTTTAGAAGACTATCTATGGAATGGTATAGGGTTGCAAGGGACTAAGATATCAAGGTAGAGTGAAAGAGAACTTGTTCTCCTAGGTGCCTAGTTGGCGATTGGGCAGCTTGATCGCCCAAGGCACTTGGCGATGAGCCAAAGGGCACATAAGGTCGCCTTATGGACTGCCTCATTTGGCATAGGTACTAGACCAAAGGGCGAGCTAGGTCCTAGCTCGCCAAACTATTTGGCGAATCACCCTTTGGCACACTAGATCGCCTAAGTGAACTGCCCCATTTTTGAGTTTGCTAGAACTTTGGGCGAGCCAATGGTCCACTTGGCGAGTCGCCTAGTGCCTTTGGCGAGCCTAAGGGTGCAAAGGGCGAGCCTAAGGTTTTAAAGGGCGATCCTAAGGGTCCAAAGGTCGAACATAGACGGGCAAGGTGCATATTTTTAAGTTGTAACTTTGTGGGTCATTAGTTCTTTACCAAAGTTGACCCTACATTATCTATTCCTTTCCTAGAAACTATATAAACCTATTAGACCTAAGTTTACCTCATTTTAAGTCTTTCCCCTAGAATCAAAAGGAAACCCACTTCATCCTCTCCTCTCAAATATTCCTCTCTCTAGAAGAAGAAGAAGAATAGCTTGGATTGCATGGTAAGGTGCTTTCCATGGTAATTAGGTTTAGCCTAGTATGTGCTAATATTGATAGTCTAGAATGATAAATAGTAAGCATTGAGTAAGCTAGCCTCAAGGAGTACTTAGTGTGAGTGGTAGTATGGGATGCCATTCATACATGTCACAAGTATGACTTGAAGCTACTTATGAAGTGTCCTCTTATGTGATATATGCCTAGCTTGGATTGTTGCTATAGTTTCCTTTCATGATATGAATGTCTTAAGTTGATAGTCCTTGTCAATATGAAGTAGGTCTATAGTATCACCTAGAGATGGTAAACATGAATAAGGTGAGTTCAAGATATTCTTAGTGTGTGTGGTATTATGGGATGCTACACATGCATTGCACAAGTGTGCGTTGGGGTTACTTAGGAGTGTACTGCTCTTATGACATGAAAACCTAGGTCTTGACTATGAAGGTTGACTATGCCATAGAATGACCAAAGAGAGGTACTTAGCTTGGATAGTAGTATGGGCTGCTATCCTTGCCTTGCACAAGTATGCTTAGAGGTGGCTTGTGAAGTATTTCACTTGTAGTATGAAATATTAATGGTTGAATGATGCATTTATGAAGGTTAAGTTAAGGCTATGCTATAAGTATGATTTATCTCTTACATTAATATACATTGTATTATGATTACTTTGATGTTATGATACTTTATTGGAGTTTATGCTATGAATATGTTAGTACCTCTTATGATTATGTCTTATGATCTACTAACCATTTTGAGATGATTTATGTTGGTATGTTAGCTTTCATACTTGGTACATTTTGTAGTAACACATATTGCCTACATTCTAATCAAATGTAGGGTGTTAGGAGATTTAGTTTCTTGAAGGCTAGGTTCCTAAGTGCAAGAAGATTGAAGATTGGTGAGTCCTCATAACTTTGAGGACAAACCCCTTATGTTTCATTTATGTCTTTTCTTATGTTTTAGACTTTATGTGGGCTGCGTCCCAAGACTTTTATTCATGTTATTCTTAGATGGTTTGAGACAAATATGTTAGATAAGACTTCCACTTTTATGAAATGTTTCGATATTATGTTTTAAAGAATGTTTTAAATTTCCCTACTTTTCTATGATCTTATGTTATGATGACGCTAAAGACCTCTTTGAGGTTGATTATGCCGTGTTACATCTAAGGGTACCCTTGGGTCGTGACAAACTTGGTATTAGAGAAAAAGGTTTAGAATGGTTCTAGGATTGTCTCAAGCCACATCTAAGTAGAGTCTTATTCATGGGTATGAGTCGCTACACATTTATGAATAGGAGGCTATTGGATGCTTAGGAAGAATCTCACTTCTTCATTCTCCAAGTCGTGCCATAGATCTATAATCTCTCTCTCTTATCCCTTATCTTGTGGTCTTAGGATGTGACTGTTAGAAGGGTTTATGCTACAAGGAGTGAGGGAGAAAGGTTGGTTGAGAAGTCAATAATGTCTATGTGACTTGATAGAGTGAGATGTTGTCTTTCATATGGATGGGTTGCTTTATGTTTATGTGTGTTGTTGGTTAAAGGTCATGATGTGTTTTGAGGTATATTGATATATTGATGGAATACGGTGGTTAAGTAATGCCTAGATGGGTTGAGTGAATAGACTCCTCTAATAAGAGTAGAAATTTAATTCACTATGGTTTAGAAGCATTTGTGTGATGATATGAAGGTTTAGTGATGCCTAAAAGAGTTTGAATAGGCTTGCTCCCAAGGGGGAGATAATGTGCTTAGAT
>NW_006239236.1:289549-348135 GCF_000226075.1 Solanum tuberosum
TTGGAGTGTGTAGTTGGAATTTCGGGTATAGATTGGGGGGCTTTAGACCATTTTCTCCAAAGCAGGTAGATAGGAAATACCTCACCCCACCAACAGAAAGAACTAAGTTGTCCTCCAATGTAAATAAAACACAATAGTCACTAAAATAACAAAGAGAGAGGTAAAAATAATTATCCTTCCAAGCTAGGCCTGGGGTGAAGTCTGCATATCTGTCACTCCATTTGTCGGGGCATCAGTGCCTCGAATATCAAAATCATTGGCTCCACTGGAGCCTACAATAGAAGTATCTTGAAGTGATGCTTGTTTCGCAGTCTTGAAGCACCCTCCAAGTCAATCAAATCATCATAGACAGCCTCCTCACGAACAACAAGGTTCTTATCATCAGTCTCAACCTCAGACTATGCAGTAGCGTCATCAGCTCAAAACTTATCTGCGGTGGTAGCTGGAGGCACATCAGAATAAGATGGAACATCGGTGCTCGAAACATCTGGGATCTCCACTGTGCCAAAGATCATGGACATATATGTGAACTTTAGCTGGTTCACATCCTTCCTCGACTCAGTAATGTCGGGCTTCAAGGCCGTTACCACATCTGAAGCACCTCGAGTCTGCTCACAAGTTGTGCCTCTAATGGTAAGGGCGACTAAGCCCAACTTGTGATCTCTCATCTTAGTCCTAAGTGGGGCCAAAGAAGAAGCAATCACCCTCTATATCATCCCAGGCATGGTGGCCTTTACCCGGGAGGCACGCACATCAGCAGAATGGGATAAATGGCCATCTTGTAAAGCATGGCCTGGCAGACATGGGTTGGGATGCAGAAGCAACAGAAGAAAATCTAGGGGGATGGGGTGCAGCAGATGTACTGGGAGTCTTATAAGAGGAAGGTCCAGATATACCTGATGTCCCACTGTCCTGAGTAGGCAGGGTTTTCTCTATAGGTATCATATCAAAATCAACCTCCAAGGATGTGTCCACCAGGGCTCCTCTACTTCTGTTTGCCTCGTCCCGCATGTACTCGGCCTCTATACACAAGATGTTGCTAGAAGAGGTGGGTGTAACCTCAACATCCCTCTTCTCCTCTCGAAATATGAGCCCATCGACATAATTTGGTGATCAACACCGAAAATGGAAGCACAGTATGACACTGCTTAGCCCTCATGACCATCTCATGCTCGATAATCAACCCCAAATTTAGCCTCTTCCTAGAAATGGACACAAGACATGCCATATTTGGGTGGCGAGGGATACACTCATTTTAGGAATGCATGATCGTGCTGCTGATAAACCCAAACAAATACCTAGTTGCCACATAGAGATCATTCTTCGCTATCGGCGCTTTGGCCTTAATCCATCTCTGTCACTATCCAGGGTACCCCCTAGATGTAAGAAAGCGTATAAAACCCCGAAGGACTCCATACAAGCAACTTATTCCTCATAACATAAGAAATAAAACAATTTAGAGCAAAACATATTTCAAGTCTAAAAAGTTTTTCATAAAAGAAAGCGGAATTCTAGACAATCTATTACAATATTGAATGAAATAGGGCCAAGCCCATACAAAATTTCCAAAAACGAAAGAATATGAATGAAACTAGACATAAGTAAATCCATCCTCAAACCATGAGGACTCACCAAGCTTAGGGAAACTCAAATACAAGCTCTAGCCACAAGTATGATCACCTCTAATGCCGGACACTACACTTCGAAAAAAAGTAGGCAAAGTAGGAGTTAGTACAAAAATACACTAAATATGGTAGCCATAGATAAATACATTTGAAACATGCAAAAAGGGACATTTCGTTTGAAAGCATGCAATTTCACAATTTTAAACATCATCAACGAGATAGTTGAAAACATAAGTCATAACATCATCTTCAATACAAGCTATCATCATATTTAAAGCCTTTGAACACTTACGGGATACTTCTTTCAAGCATCCCTTAGTGGGAAATAAGCCTTAACCAACATGAGACCATGTGAGCCTTAACATGGAATCCGGTGACTCCCACACCAAAAAGGGTTGGTGTACTTGCATAAGGTAAAACCGGTAACTCTTCACTTAGGTGGATCAACTAGCTAAATATCTTACGAGGACACATAGTTTATGGGTTAAGGATATTGTTACTAGAAATCTGGCCTATCTAGGGGAGAGCTTCCATCTCAAGAGATTGCTTCTAAAAACCCGACCTTACTACAGGACAACTTCCATCTCATACAATATCCACTCGCTGCTAAGCATTAATTCCCATGGAGTAGTTAATTCTTCCTTGGCTGACCGATTCAAGTTAGATCATTAGAATAGCTCTTTTTAATTACACATGAAAGGGTGCCCTTGGCCTACCAATTCAAGGTACATTTTTATCTTAACTCTTTAGACCATGTGTGAGCAACTATCACCATCCATGTTTTTAGTTATGAAAACTCTTTAGCCTTTGAATCAATTAGGTGAGAAAACCTTTCACATCATGTTCCTTACGATCAACACAAAAAGATTAGCATAATCATTGACACCTTACTCTCAAAATGTCGTCATAGCATTTACATAGACTATATAAAAACATGCATAATCTCATACTTTACCTCTTTGAAGTTCAAAACTCTCTTTTAATCAACACGTCTAGAATTCAAGCATTATACATGGATATCATTATAATTCAAGTGATTCAATAACCTCATGCATTAATTCATAAAATCCTTCTTTCATCAACAAAAACCCACATCATATCATCAACTTTGAGAAATATGGGAATTTCATGGGTTCTTGGGAATACATCATAAAGATCATAAAAAATCATCAATTAATGCTTAATATAACTCATTTCAATCATTAAAATAAAGTTCGAAAAGAACCCACGACTTTCGAATTAAACCTTTACTTTCGGGGTTTTCTATCTTTTGAAATTGATGGTTTTGAGAGGACTCTGTGATTGAAAGCCACCATGGATGAAATGTACCATACCTTAATCAAAAAAGCCCAAAGAAATTTATGTGTAAATGATTGCTCTTCAAACCGTAACTTGAATCTCCTTATTTTTTTTGAGTTTTCTAGAGAGAGAACTTTTTGAGAGGAAATTTTGGAAATTCTTTTTAGATTTTGAGAGAATGTCTTGAATGAGGGGTTTTTGGGGTTTAAAATGCTTATATAGGTGTTCTAACTTAGGCAAAACGACACCACTTTGATTTAATTAAAACCAGAAAAGACCATTATGCCCCTAAACTTAACCGCCTTAACTATCCAAAATGTCCCACCCACGAGACCACATCAACGGACCGTGGATGGACCTACAGTCTGACCTGGTCATCCATGCTCTTGACAAAGAATTTGGGGCAAACGATGGCCCTCTGACCTAAAGACCATGGTCCCACCTATGGACCGTAGGTGGCGTCGTGGGTGACACCTAGTGCCTACTGAAATTTTGCTTAAATCTTCCCTTTTTAGATACGGGGTTTTACACAAGACCTTTTACTTAGCTCTAGTTGAACCTCCAGATTTCAGGGTGTTACACCTTCAGGGTGATGTCGGAGAGATGAGGACCAGCCAAACTTTTAGGTCATCCAGAGTGTGTGTATTGATCATACTCTGGTAGTCATTCATGAAGTCATAAGCACGCCCAAACACAAAATTTATTTCATCGCTGATGCATTTAACCTTCTTTCCTCGGACCACCACAAAGTCCACCGGTTTGAAGGCACTAGCCTTCTTTTTCCCATGAGGTACCAAGTCACCGTAAGTTGTGTAGATCTCCCAAACCCAGGTAGGAATGTATGGGTCACGGGGTTTGGTGAAAACCTCGAATCTATTGAACATGAGAGTGTCCCACACCGTTGGATACATGTCTACTACTCCGTCTGTGGACAATCTTTTCTCCTCTAGAATGGTCCTCAAACCCTCAGACTTTAGCTGGTTGAGGGACCAGGGAGGAGGACCATGTACTAGTGGCGTCGGAAACACAGTCTGTGCTGGAGTTGCACCAGGAGGAGGAGTCTGAGGCTTCGGGCTCCTAGACGGATCATTTATCGCCTTGGAGCAAAGCTCTACATCTGGGCTTGCAATAGCTGGTCATTCTCAGGCTCAGAGATAGAAGCCTGAGAATCCTGTGAATCCCCCACGCTATCTAATGAGGTGAGGTATGACTTGTAGACTACCTCACTATCAGAGTTAGTGATGAGTCTGAGATTTGTACTTATTTAGTGCTTTGTTTACATATATGTAGTGTCCTCAAATGCTTAATTTGTGCCAATAACTGATGATAAATCCTTGATTTTCATATATATGGATTGAGGAACAAAGCTAGGACATAAATAGACAACAAGCTAAGGGCACCATAAGTTGAAAAAGAGAGAGGAAAAACAAGCATGATAATCACCGAGATAACTTGGCGGATCGCCAAGTCGCTCCTCTATCGCCTAAATTTACAGAACATTGAGCCTGAAATAAGAGGAACTTTGGCAAATAACATTTCCATTCGGGGTGTCGCCGACTGCATCGGTGAAGGACGACCATGTCACCAAAAGTACTAATGGAGATCCAGATATATGCAGATGGGCGATCTAAAAGACAAAAGGGTGCATCACGGATTGGAACGTCGATCCCAATTTGGATTGCCTAATATTACAGTGATTGGACGAGGAAGATGTGATGAAAGAAGGTGAGACGAAGGGATGATCGGCGCGTTGCCGAATGGTTGGCAAAGCCCAACTATCCTCATTGATTGGCCCCAAAAATCCATACCTCAAATTAGTATAAATTGATTTTGGAAGATAGAGAAAGCATTAAGAAATTGTGAGGAACAAAGAAAAGTGAGAAAAACACTGTTATTGTTGATTTTGAGTAATTCTTGCACCATTTTCAATTGGGTATTGTAATAGCGTGGAGATTTTTCATAGTAAAATTTTTATTTTCAAAAACCCTGCTATGGAATTTGTAGCAGGTATCAAATTTTGTCTTTTTGCGATGATTGGCTAAATCCCCAATCTTGGGGGTTTTACAATGCAACCAGTTGTTATATTTGATTGAATGGGTGCTAGTAATTATTGATTTTCAGTGTTAATTTGAAGCGTGTCTAAGTTATTACTGTGGTTTCGATTCTATATTGTATGTTTATTGCAATGTATTTCAGGGTTCTACGCTTGCTTGAGAAAGAAGTGTAGAGATAAGGTAGCAACTTAGCATCCATAACTACTGGATCTTGACGGTTTCATCTTGAGAAAGTGAAACCCAAGCTTCATCCTTTGTATCTAGCTCGAGAGAGTAGATTTGATGAGATTTTGGGTTGGTCTTCTTATGGAATGCATTGAGGTTTGAAAGAACTCAGTGGAAGTAAGTTATTTGTTCGAGAGAAAAGTGCATTATTAAAGTCCATCCTACCCATAAAAAATTAGCATGGTTGTATAATGATTCGCACCTGTTGAGTTGAATTTAGCAGTTGGTTAGTCAATCCCCCAAGTATTGCCTCCTTATTTGATTGTCTCTTGTATATTGTTGAAGTGGCTTGGTAGTCCGGCAACTGTTCGTTTGGATTAGTGACAACGTTTTTTTGAGTTTGGTTCATAGATTTCTATATATTTTATGTGTCAAGCTGCAAAGGCCGCCGTCTTAAATTCATATTCAAATTCAAAAGAAAGCTACTCTCTGTGGGATCGACCCCAACTTATTAATTGGGTTTATACTAATTTATGATCATTGACACTTAGAATTTGATGAAGTGTTCATGAAACATTAATCAAAATGGTGCCGCTGCCAGGGAGTAGAGTTGTTTAGAGTTCTTTTATCGAAGTTTGACTGTGATCATGTCGGTTGTAATTGAATTGATTTAGGTTGTATTGTGCTCGTGCTGATTGAGCTGAATAGAAGTAAGAGTGAGTGAGTCAGAGGTGAATGTTAGCTAAGCAGGTCACCGAGATGGTATCGATGATATTAATAGTGTGTACAACCCATCCCAACCGGGTGAAATGGGTGCAATTTGCCTACCATCAACCGATGAGAATGCGTTATTTGAGGTCACGAGCACAACTCTTCAACTTCTCCAAATGAACGGACGTTATAGAGGGCTGGTTCATGAAGATCTAAATGAGCATGTGAGGAATTTTATAGATTGGTGCAGCCTGTTTGTATTCAAGAATGTCTCACAAGAGTCAATTTGGCTCAGGTTATTTCCACTATCTCGTACGGGGAAGGCCAGCAAGTGGTTGGCTGAGTTACCAAAAAATTCTATCACATCATGGGATGATCTTATCACGGCATTCAATGCGAGATTCTTTCCACCGTCGAGGATGATGAAACTCAGAGATAACATTCAAGGATTTAAGCGATTGGAGGGTTAACCTATCTATTAAACATACTAAGGTTTAAGAAACTCATACTTCAATACCCAACTCACGGGCGACCAAACGATTTGCTACTCCAACATTTTTACTAGAGTCTAGATTCGGTAAATAATGTTGCAATCATATGAGGTGGCTTCATTTCTTTTTGATGACATGACAAAAATAAATCAAGCTTGGTACACTCAACAATATCAAGTTTCGCCTTTTTGTTTTAGACCGACTCAAGAGCAACTTGATAAGGAAAGAGAAAGGGATGAGAACATCAATAAGATGTTGGTTCAACTAGAACTACTACAAGAGCATGTGTTGGATAATGTGAAAAATCTCAAGGGAACAAGTGGAGTGTTTAGAGTCGAGGAGGGTTCTTCCTCGGGTTATTCAAGGTCAGGGGAGAGTCAAGGTTGGAATCCCAAGAGATATGAGGAGGGTTTCAACCTAAGCTATTTACAGCGAGGTGGGAATCAAGGTTGGAACTCCCACAAAGAGGAAGAGAAAAGAAGATACTATCAAGAATGGGTTGAGCAAAGTGATTATTGGAGAAGAGAGGATGATCATGAAGAGGACCACACTCAATCGAGTGAAAGCCCAAAATCAAAAGGGAGTGCAAGTAGTCCCCGGGAGAATGATTTTTTGTCACGCATCGAGTTGAAGGTTCAGATGATTTGTTAAAAAGGATGAAAGATGACTTTTCATCATTGAACAATAGAGTGAACTCTCACGTGAATGCAATCAAGCAACTTGAAGTTCAGTTGAGTTTACTTTCAGCGCAGTTGATACCAAATATGAGGAGGCAAAATGGTGATAAAGGTCATGTTGTGGTTACACGTATTGGAAAGGTAGCGGTAGGTGATGTTACGGGCAATGATGAAGCTGATGTTCACGATGAAGACAAAGGTATGGAGGAAGAATAAATACTCATCCATCTAAGCATTGACAAAGAATCACTAAAATATGGGGGAAAAAGCAATATAATCCTAAAAGTGGTGCAACCTCTACCCATAATACCTCAACGCCTCAAAAAGAAGAACGAGGATGAGAAGTTCAAGATGTTTTTATCGGTGTTCAAGACATTATCGATTAATCTCCCTCTAGTGGAGGCATTGTTGGAGATGCTGGATTATTCCAAGTTTATGAAGGAGTTATTCACAAAGAAAAATAAGCTTGCACTTTGATACAATCGAAGTTTCTCATAGTTGTAGTGCAATCATGACGAAGGAGCTGATTTAAAAGAAAGAAGATCCTAGAGCGTTCACCATCTCTTGCACCATCGGCATGCTCCAATTTGCTAAGGCCCTATGTGATTTAGGAGCAAGCATCAACCTAATGCCATACACAATCTTCAAAAAACTTGGGTTGGGTGAACCGAAATCCACAACAATGAGACTCTTGATGGCAGATCGATCCATTAAACACCCTGTGGAGATACTATATGACATCTTCGTAAATGTTGACCAATTCATTTTTCTGGCTGATTTTGCCATTCTCGATTACGATATCGATGCTGAAATCCCCATCATTTTGGAAAGACCATTCTTGGCAACCGGTAGAGCATTGGTGGATGTTGAAAGTGGGGAATTGAAGTTCCTGGTGAACAAATATGAAGTAACCTTTAATCTGTGTAATTCAATGAAACACCCAAGAGATATTTACGTGGTCTCTACTATCGATGTTATTTATGAGGCAGTGTCTAGTGTGATCCATTTGATGTGTATGAGTGAACCACTTGAGGTTGTGCTCGCTAACTATGATGAGTCTGAAGTTCAAGGTTAGGAAGAGGTAGTAGTTGCTCTTTCAGGCATGGGGAATATTCAAAGATCTATTAAAGCTGGACATTTATCGAAAAAATTGAGAAAGTCCTCCCGCTAAGACATCAACGGAGGAACCACCGAAGCTCGAATTGAAAGTGCTTCCCTCCCATCTTTGATATGCTTTCTTGGGGAAAACAACACCTTACCTGTAATCATTGCAGCTAATTTTCTTAAATGGCAAGTAGAATTGCTCCTTAAGGTGTTGAGAAGACATATCAAAGCTATAGATTGGACTATCGCTGACATAGTGGGCATTCCTCCAGGCATTTGAACTCACAAGATTCAGCTTGATAGTGAATGTAAACCGAGTGTTGAACATCAGCAGAGATTGAACCCACTGATGCAAGAGGTGGTAAAAAGGAGATAATTAAGTGGTTGGATGTAGGTGTGATCTACCCTATTGCGGATAGCAAATGGGTAAGTCTGGTACAATATGTATCGAAAAAGGGGGGCATCACAGTAGTCCCAAACGAAAAGGGAGAGCTTGTGTCTATTAGACCAGGGACAAGATGGCAATTATGCATGGATTATCGGAAGCTAAACTCGTGGACCGAAATAGATTACTTTCCCATGCCTTTCATGGATCAAATGCTTGATCGACTTTTAAAAAGAGGAGGGTATTGCTTTTTGGATGGGTACTCCGGTAATAATCAAATCTCCATTGCTCCGGAAGACCAAGAGAAAACCACCTTCACATGCCCATATGAAAATTCAAATGGATGTCGTTCGGGTTATGTAATGCTCCGGCAATGTTTCAACATCGCATGCTATCTATTTTCGCTAACATGGTGGAGGATTCAATGTAAGTCTTCATGGATGACTTCTCGGTTGTAGGTGATACTTTTGAAACATGTTTAGCACACTTGGGACAAGTTCTTCAAAGATTTGTTGAGACAAATTTGGTCCTAAATTGGGAAAAATGCCACTTCATGGTTAGGGAAGGTATAGTTCTTGGACACAAAGTGTTACAAAGAGTTGTTCACACTGCTCATGTTTCTCTGCATTATTGATTTCACGTATCAGGACACTTCATCTAATACTAAGTGCCAACGATCGTTAGTCAGTAATATAACTCAACTAAGTGAGTTGGGGTCGAATCCCACAGGGAGTGGTACGTATTTGAAAATCAATAGAAAATCATGAATATGTTCAAGTCAATCATAGGTAAAAACATTTACAAATAAAAGAATGGTTCAAGTTTGGGGTGACACAACTGTCAAATAACATGGGGGTTTTGATTGTAATTATCAACTACAACAACAAATAACACAAATAGACAAGTCAAGAGACGGGTTCTTGGGATATGATTGGATTATGGGCTAAGGTAGACAAATGAAAGAATGCAATAAATAGTAAATAGTTGTAAATCAGTGAATAAGCTAGACTTTAGTGGGGATAAACTTTCTCTCGAACAATTTACCCCGAATCAAATTGATTTCCCTCAAACACCAATAAGCAGCAATTAAGAACAGGCTACATTTTAGTCCATTCACTCTCTCGAGCTGAATGTGTGGAAAAGTGTTTAGGATTCACTCTTTCGTGTTGAACCCATGCCAACCCAATACCCACGACCATCAAATTAGTAATCTTGGTTTTAAGACCTCTCTCTCGAGCAGGCCAAAAACACGAAGGTAAAGTTGCATTTGCAAATACAACCCTTTAGATTAAGCTACAATTACTGAATGAAATCACTTTTAAACAACATTTAAACTATCAACTAACAATACCCAACAGCTAAATCAACCCATAATCACATAATCACACCCCAATAATTGGGTTTTAGCTACACATCATAAAAGGATAAAAATCGTTACCAAATTGTGTTTCCATCAACTAGGTAAGATTAATTATGTCTTTACAAAGGTCAAGATTGAAAAATCTCAAAGCCCCACTTCCAATTTCTCAAAACTGGAAACTTCAAATCTTCAAAGCTAAGGGAAATATTGTCTCAATACTCTCAGTTCTAACCTCCAAATTTCAAAAGTAATTACTATGATTCTATAATAAAAAATAGATACTAAACTAAGAATTTAAAAATGTATCTATAGTCATCAAAAAATGTGTTGTGAAGGACCATTCGACACAATAAGTCGGGATCGCCGATTCACTCGGCGATTCGCCCTTTGGTCAATTCCATCGCCTTTTTCCTTTGGCCTTCAGCATCTTCAAGTTCTGTAACTTTGGGCGATCTAGCAATGCATCGCGAAACCGTTCAGTGACTCGCCAACTGCACTTTTCTGTCACCGACTTGATTTTATCCTTCATGGCTTGGCACACTGGAACTTTAGGTGAGATCATGGCCATTCGGCAACTTGCCCAATGGGTTAGGCGATCATCAGGACTTCTTTTCTTCGTTCTTTCATGTGCCTTGTTCCTTTTTTCTCATTAGTGTCCATGCTTTATTCCTCAATCCAAATACTTGAAAATCAAGGATTTACATTAGTTATTGGCACAACATATGCATTTGAGGACACTAAATCTATTAAAATAAAGCCTGAAATGAGTCTAAATTATGGACTAATCAGTTATTTGATGGAAAAGAAGGATGCCAAGCGAAGATTAATATGGTGGGTACTGTTGTTGCAAGAATTTGACTTTGAAGTCAAGGATAGAAGAGGTTGTGAAAACCAAGTGGTTGATCACCTATCAAGATTAGAAGGCAAGGAGAATGATGAGCTTGAGGTAGACATAAATGATGCATTCCCTGATGTACATGTATTCACGATAACTCTCCAACAAACTCCTTGGTATGCTGATTTTCCTAATTACATGGTGTGTGGATTAATGTCGGATGAACTAAACTTCTATCAACAAAAGAGGTTCTTGTACGACGTAAAGAACTACTTTTGGGATGAACCATATTTATTCAGAGAGTGTGTAGATCATATCATTAGGAGATGTGTGCCGGAGGAAGAAGTCAACAAAATTCTTCATGCTTTCCATGCTTCACCGGTTGGGGATCATCATGGTGGGGTGCGCACAACTACTAAAGTTCTTCAAAGTGGTTTCTACTGGCCGTCCCTTTACAAAGATGCTCATGAGTTTGTGAAGAAATGCATTCAATGTCAGAAATAAGGGGGAGTGTCTAAAAGACATGAGTTACCCTCTCACGCCTATTCTGGAGGTTGAGTTATTTGATGTTTAGGGAATAGATTTCATGGGTCCATTTGTGAGCTTTGTTTGGAAATAAGTATACTTTGGTGGCAGTAGATTATGTTTCTAAATGGTTTGAGGCTGTCGCACTACTAAACAATCAAGGGAGAAATGGTGTTCAATTATTAAAACGCTGCATCTTTGCCAGATTTGGTACTCCTCGAGCTATTATTAGTGATTGGGGATCTAATTTTGCAATAAGTTTTTTGCATTCGCATTGAGAGAATATGGCGTGAAATATAACGTAGCAACTCAATTTCATCCCCAAACAAGTGGCCAAGTGGAAGTGTCAAATCGGGAGATCAAGAGTATCTTGGCCTAGACAGGAAATGAAAATAGAATTGATTCGTCTCAAAATCTTGAGTATGCTTTCTGGGCGTATCGCATCACCTACAAAACACTGATCGGTATGTCTCTGTATCAGCTAGTCTTCAGAAAAATCTTACCATTTACCGATTGAATTGGAACACAAAGCATTATGGGCATTGAAGGCTCTAAATCTAGACTTGGCAAAGACTTCAAAAGAAAGAGTAGATCAACTAAGCGAATTGGACGAATTCGGGTTCCGGGCTTATGAAAGTTCAACTCTCAACAAGGGAAATATGAAGAAGTGGCTCGATTCTGGAATCCTTAAGAGGGAGTTCCGAGTTGGAGATTAGGTGTTACTATACAATTCTCGACTTAGACTCTTTCCGGGAAAGCTCAAATACAAATGGTAAGGTCCATTTAGGGTAGCACGGGTGTTCACAAATGGTGCCGTTGAAGTCAAAGGTAAAGAAGGACATGCATTCAAGGTGAATGGGCAACGTTTGAAGTTGTAGTTTGGAGAATGCCAGGAAATTTATTTGATTGTAGTGGTGTATCTAGAAGATGCTTGAGAGAATTTCTATGTCGTGCCATCACGTTAAATAAGGCGCATCTTGGAAGGCAACCCAAATGTTAGTGTTTAAAATAATGTGCGTTGACTGTGCAACTGTTAGCAATTGTGCGAGGTGAAAATTCCATTGGCGGATCGCTGAAGCTATTAGGCAAGCCCGACATAGTTCAACTTCTAAACCTGGAAAATGGGGTTAAGATACTGGAACATTAGGCGGGAACATAAATCATTCGGCGACAAGCCAAAGTGATTGGGCAACCCGACTTTCCCTGCCCTTTTGTTCTAGCTCTGATGGCCTAACCCAATGGATTATTTGTCGAGGTTGCAAGTCCATAATGCGATGCGACGACCTAGTCGGCGAACTCCTTCTTGTCCACCTTTTCGCCCCTTTATGAACAGGTAGCACTCTGGAATTATGGGCGGTATCCCGACCATTGGGCGAATGGCAAAGCAGTTCGGTGACTACTACGAGTTTTCGCCAAATGGGTGCCTAGTGAATATTCCTTGTCACCTCACTCTACGTGTTTTCATACCTGTAGTTTATAAAAAAAATTCATTTTTGCTTTTGTTTGTTCCCTACTCACATTGGGAACAATGTTAGATACTTTTGGTTGGGGTAGGCGTTTGCTCATTAAGTCTTTTGCTCGTTCGAAAAGGTTATTTGAGTATCGGTTATGAATAATGCCGATGACTTGGATAGTGCTCTTAATCGAACAAAAATGAATGTGTGTGGCTACGCTGAGCTCAAATGAAGTTGCATAGACAATATGTGAATTTTTTGCACACTAGCGAAAGTGTGGAGTCTCATTTGATATTGGTGTCAATGCCTTGTGTGATGAGCTTACCTTGAACCTTGTCTGATGACACCTAGAATTTTCTTCGTTGGTCCAGTTGACTCAGAGATGCAAGCTCTTGAAATGATCTTGTGCAACAATTTTGAATAGTGAAATAATTTGACAATATACCTCTTTTGTGGCCAACCTTGAGAGTTGTGTGAACTTTGCTTGAACCCCTATGAGTCTTATCCGTTTCTTCAAAGAAACTTACTGAAATTGTAACCCCTTTTTATCCATTCACTCATGATCCTCATGAATTGTGCTTTGTTTGAATAGCCAACTTAGGACAAAATCTTAAGTTGGGGGAGTGGTTAAAAGAGAATGTAAATCAAGGAGTGTGAAGAAGCCCCCCTTTGATCCATGGTTTTGAAAAAGATGGAACCCTTCCATGTAAAAAAAATAAAGAGAAAGAAAAGAAGAAAGAAAAAGAAAAAGAAACAAAAAGTTGTGAAATAAAGTTTTGAAAGTTGCAAAAGAAATGGGGTGTCTGTAAAGTTAAATAATGGGGTGAATTTTGAGCATGAGTAAGAATGCTGAATAAAAGGAAGAAAAGTGATGTTCAAACCACATTTCATGTGGATAGCAGCCACTAAGCCTAAATGATCATACCTTAACACTCAACCTTGTTACAAGCCTTGAAAATACCTTTTTTGATCTTGAGTGAGCTGAAACAAATATTGATTGGAAAATAAGGGCAAACCTATGGGTGAAGTCATGCATGTGTTCATCTTTTTAAGTGTAATTTAAGTGTGATCAATGAGTAGGTTGTTGGCTTGCGTATCAAGGTACGTTTTTTACTCAATTCCTTATTTTTTGTGTTTTGTTTTAGTTCTTCATTGCATATCTAGCATAGAATACATTATATTTAGTTACTTGTGCTATACTTCCTTATTACTTGTTGTTTATACTTGTATTATCTTTGGAGGTTATTAGGTTGATGCCTACCGAGTATTGCTTGTTGGTTGTAATTCTCAATTTTGCACCCTGCAGATCATAGTATGTGTTCTTGTCATTGACTTGGAGTTGTGTGTAGCAACTTTGGGATTAAGAGACTAGGGTGAGCTGCTAGTTCCCGTAGTCATTCGTTTCAATCTGTTTAGGCCAGGCTAGTCTTATTGATGTATGATAAGAGAACCTATGTGTTCATTATATTTGTAAAAGCTTTGTACTCCTATTTTAGTTAATTTCTCTATTACTGACTGATGTTAGTTCTTCGGGTTGTTTTCTTGTACCTTTTATATTCACCTCTCTTTCTTTGCTTTGTTATTAACATTTTGCTTCTCATTGCTTATCTTCCACGCGTTAGCCCATTACCTACAGTTCTGGGTTAGGGGTTAGTCTGACCTACTAGTGCGTTGTAGTAGGTGTCATCATGACCTGAGTTATTGGGTCATCGCAACATTGTATAAGAGTTTTTGGTTGACCAATATTGTTGGTATGAGAGTAAAAACCTAGTAGTGTCATGTGTCGGTATGGAGACCTTTGTATCCTATCATGGGTAGGCTATATGACAGTCTTAGGAAATTCTATTTTTTTATTCCTTGTCATGTTCTTTCATTTTGATTAATCTCTAAAATTGCTTCTTTGGAATCCACTCTCTATTAGATAGATAACATGAGGTATTTGATGGATGTGTATTGAGCATTAGCATATTATACCTGAGTTTATTCACTTGGTAGGACTGGAGCGCCTTAGTCGGGCATAGAACTTGAGGTCTAATTATTCTTCAGAAGTGAAAGAGCCTTGGGGCAGAGCAATATCACAGAGGGTGGTTTACTACTTTGGCTTCCCATTGTTCTGTGTTAGAAGGCTTGAGTCAATTTGAGGGCACACAATAGTTAGGTGTGGTACTTGATGATGTGGGTGCTTCTGCAGAAAAGGTTGGGTTGACTTTTCCCCAACAGGTTTCATCGTCTGTTAACGAATATGTTTTGGGACTTCATGAGTAAGCTGGGATTAACCCCACATTATTCCCTACAAATTGGGATACGAGTTAAGAGTTCATTAATTGTTTGTTCTTGTCACTCTTATTGGCATTGAAGCACTTTTTAGAATCTAGGTCTACCTTTCTCTAAGTTGTAAGTCATGTGAAGGTTGTGGAGCATGCATACGTTGAGACTTACAGAGATAGTGACAAGAGGCCTCGCCAATTGTACAATTGAGACAACATTCCAATTCAAGGTGGGTATCAATTTAATGTGAGTCATCTTCCTTCTTATCCTATCATGTGTATAGCGGTATAACCTCAAGTTCCAGTACGGTATGAAGTAGGTCATGGTGCCTACGACAAATAGTGCTTAGGTAATATTTCTCAGGGTGTGCATTTCTGGGCTTCAGATGTTAGGTATTATATTTCTCTTGCTGGGTATTCACAGCAGGTTGCTCTTGGTGATGGTTGATATGAGTGTGGTGAGGTAGGAAACCTTGTTAGAGATTGTCATAGGGGCCCATTTTCATTCTCTAGCGGTGATCTTAAGTATATTAGAGGGACTTAGGGCAGCTAATTGCATTCTTCACGTCAAGCTTAAAAATATAGAGGTTTTTATGATTATGGAGAGTTTGGAAACTAGTCTACGTAGTGCCCTTGGCGGGAGTTGATTTTTCAGCCATTGTCGACATCTTTTACTACCCAGGATAGGATGGTTGGACTTTATTGCATTTATGGAGAGCTTAGCCATCGATCTAAAGATTATCTCCATTGTGGGACCATGGTGGAAGGTGTTTAGTTGGGTAAGTCTCGTGGGTTGATGGAACATTTTGTCAGAGGTGGTAGCCTGAGTGATTCTGGTTCTTCTATGAGTGTTCAGGTAGAGGTCGGGCACAATTGATTATGTGCTTCTACAGGTGTCACAACTGAGGGGTATCCCCTATATGTAAATAGTATACTCGACCCCGAAAGGGGCTCTCATACAAGCCCCTTATCATATCATAACATAAGATAATAGAAAAGTACGGGAATTTGAAATATTTTCCAATACAATCAAAGTATTTATAAAAGCAAAGCGGAAGTCTCATTACATTTGTCTCAAACAATCTAATACTTCAAAAGATTAGGGACACATCACATACAAAATCTAAACATAAAAGAAAGACATAAAAAGGAAAGGGTGATTAAGTCCTCGATGCTATGAGGACTCACCAAAACTTCTCTTCTTGATCTACTATGAACCTAACCGCGAGGATGGAAGTAAATATCGCCCAAACCTTCATTTGATAATAATGTAGGCAAAAGTATGTGTTAGTACAATAATGTACTAAATATGATGTCTAACAAAAATCATCAACATGAGCATACAAGAGACATTATTCAACAAAAGACATATACCATAATCATAAGAGACAATAACATAAGTCATAAGCATGAGAGGCATCATCATATCACATAGGGTATATGCATAATAGACAATAATCATAACTTGAGAGAATAATAGATAACATTACAGTCATAGGCATAAATAATGCATTTAGAACAACATAGTGTAGAAGAAACACTTCTTATGTCACCTCAAGGCAAGCTTGTGAATACATGGATAAGACCCCATAATCCCGCCCTTGCTAAGCAAGTCACTTTAGGTACTCATTCATATTTATCATCTTTTGATCTCATCCTTAGCTTACTTATCATAGACAAAGGAATACTCACCTTTTGTCACACATGCATTAGGAAGTCCTTTCAAGCTACAATCCAAACTAAGCATAAGTCATAAGCATATTCATTACATAGATCATCATAACATAAAGGAACATACCATAAATACCCTTAAAGAATACTTGTGCCTTCCATGAATAAGACCTTATAATCCCACCCATGCAAAGTAAAGCTCCTTGAGTAACTATAGTTCATAATTCATATTCTTATTGTGGGAATTAACCTAGCCTACATAGACCATGTGAGCTAACATAGAATCTGGTGTCTACCCCAAACTGAAAAGGAGTTGCTCTACTTGTCGAGAGTAGAACCATACTCTTAGCTTAGGTGGATCCAATAGCTAAGTAACCTGCGGGGGCACGTAGTTTATGGGATAAAGAGATTGCTACTAGAAACCCGGACTCAACTAAGGTAGAATGTTTCCATCTCGCGAGATACATACTCTTGGAACTCGGACTAAACTAAGGTAGCAGGAATCCATTTGGAAAGTTAGACTCAACAAGGGTAAAAACTTTCATTGGGAAGTTGGACTCAACTAGCGTAAAAGCTTCCATCTCATATTCAATATCCACTTGGGGCTATGCATAATTCCCATTGAGTTTATATTAAGTCTTGACTTAAGTTCATACTTATGGAAATATGTCTTGAAACTCAATCCAACATGACTCATACTATAGCTCATTAGATCATGCGTGAGAATAACCTTTCACTGTCCATGTCTAAATATTGATTCTATATGTGAGATTAGTCTACCAACCTTAGAATCACTACATTGTGACAAACCTTTCACATCATATCATATTTATGCCTAAGTGTGTAGATGAGAATAACCTCTAATCAACACAACAATTAGATCATAATCGTATTCACTTTACTCTCAAAGTGTTCTTAAAGCATCTACTAAACTTCATGAAACATGCATAATACCATACATTTCCATTTCAAGGGTCAAATTCATATCAAATCAACACATCTAGAATTACTACATTAGACATGGATGTATTCATAATTCAAGTAGTTCAATTACTACAAACATAATCTCATACTGCACCTCATTGAGCTTCAACACTTGCTTTCAATCATCACACCTATGGTTCAAGCACTAGACATGAATATCATCCTAAATCATGAGATTTTATCACTTTATGCTTTCAAACATTCATGAGGTAGATTAGGTGGGTAAAGTCCTTCAACAACAATTCTATCTAATAGTCTACCATCATCATGTCAACTTCCCTCTTAGGGCCTTAACATACATAATTCATCATATTAGATTTGACCTTCAAAACCCTAGAAGTCAGCATTCATACCTATAAGTCTTTACTCTTAATAGCTCTACTTCTTAAAAGCATCCTATGAATCTAGATTACAAGGCATTCTAATCACATGCTTCATTCTGAAGTAATTCTAATCATATATCATCATAAAGGTTCAATTTCAAGCCATACTAGTCATGATCCATCACATAGACATTATTATAGTTCAATTCATGTCTACATTCTTTTATTCTTTAACAATTACTATGCATATCATGAACCCTACAAGATTATCTCTAAACCCTCAATTTCACCTTTCAAGGAATAAACCCACATTACTTCATTTTCAGCAATTAGACTCGGGTTAGGCATGTAAACATGTATTTATATCATATTAACATGATTCACTACTAATTTAATCATAAACAACCAATATCCACTCAATTGGATCAACATAAAACAATACCCACAATATAGGAAGAAACCCTAACTTGAATTAGGGTTCATCTTCACAATTGGGGGAAATCTAAGGGGCTTCATGGATGGAAGGAATCCATGAATAAATAAGCCATCATAAATTGATTATAAAGCCTAGAAAGATTTAATAATGGAGATTTGACCAAGCTTGACCCTCTACTTCTTCTTCTTCTTCTTCTTTTAGTTTTCTAGAAAGAGAACCTTTGAGAGAAGATGAACTTTTTAGGATTTCATTTGGGGTCTTGGAAATAATGGGGTGAATGAGTATATTTTGACTAAAAATGACTTATATAGGTCTACTAAAACTATACAAAACAACCTCACTTAATAACCACTTAATTAGGAATTTAGCCAATTAGCCTTCACTAGGCAACCATGTGTCACACACCACGGCAGGCTCCACGAGCTGTGGTCTTGCCTGTGTTCCTTGGGCAGTGGCTAAGACACAAGGTCTTGGCCCCTCCTAAGTTCAAGGCATGTCCATGGCTACTCCCATGAGTCGTCTAAGCCTTCACGAGTCGTGAAGTTGCTCGTGTTGAGGAGGCCTACTTTGGTAGCCTTGAGGGGCTCACTGCCTCACCACCATGGGTGGCACCATGAGCCATGATGGCGACCACGAGCCGTGAAGGGTATCGTGGTCATGGGAAGTTCCATGGAAAGCCTGGGGCAGGCTTGCCTTTTGCCTTGGCCCTTGCCCCTTTTCCTTGGCTCATGCCATTTTTGCCTTGACTTGTAGTCCTCAAACTTAGCCCTAGATGGTCTACTAGACTATGGGGTGTTACAATATCTCCCCCTTGGGGACATTCATTCTCGAATGACGATTTAGACACCCTTATATGAAGACTCAAGACTAGCGGCCCATCATGCATTCAACATTAAAATAATGCATAATTCTAAGGAGGAAACATCAACTCCAACTCAAAGAAAAACAATGCATCAGAAGAAAGTAGGAACTACATCTATCAACCCATTATTCATGAAAACTCAACATTTCTCACATACATAGGAGGAACTACCATCTCCAACTAAAATCATGCTCAACACAACTTCGTGGAGTGCTTATGCAATATATTTTCAGAAGCACAACTAAAGAATGTTCAACAAGTCATCACATGGAGCCTATATGCAATATATACTCGTAACATACATCCAAGGAGGAATATCTCAACTCCGAACTAAGGCATGCTCATCTATTCATCTCATGAAGTTCTATAGGCAACTCTACTCAATACACTTCAACATGAGGAAAATTAATCATGCAACTTCATTTTTTTTCAAAACACAAGTTTTTATTAGCATGCACCACATAAGGGAATCATGAAAGACCATAAATCACACATGACCCTAAAACATTCTACAACTAAGATGGACTTATCATCTCAAGATAAGGAGGATTAGTAGAAAAAGGATGAGGACATCGGGACATCTCATTGGCCCTTGGCCTCCCAAGTAGCACCCTTACCTAAAACCCTTGCTAAAAGATCACTCCTCAACCTTTAATGGAAACAACTGCCTTGCTCTCTTTTATTTCTTAACTTGCCGGTCTAAGATCCCCACCGGTATTTCTAAATTAGAGAAATTCACATTAACTCCCAACTCTTCTTAAGGAATTTATGAATGTCAAATCTCCAAAACCCTTCTATATCCTAAGAGACATGGAAAATCGGATACACCGGTACTACTCATTAAGCAACTCTAGTTCACAAGCAACCTTACCAGCTCTACTCAAGATCTTACATGAGACTACAAAAATTGGGGCTAAACTTCCCGAACTTACTACACCTCCCAAGGTGAGGATTTCAAGCAAACCCAAATCATGAACATTAAAAACACTCAACGACCTTGCTATCTAAGCACATCATCTCCCCCTTGGGAGTTAGCCTGTACAGACTCTTCTAGGTATGTATAGTCCATCACACAAGATGATTCTAGGCCATGGTGAATTACACTACTACCTTTTTAAAGGAGTCCATTCCCCTAGCACATCTAGACATCACTTAACACTTTATTCATCAAATCCTCCAACATACCCTAAAACTCATAATGTCTATGTGGGGTTCTACAACCAAATAAACATAACCATAATGCAACCAATTCATACTAAAGACAACAACAAAGTCTATCATGTCAAGTCTATCAAGTCACAAAAGACAAGCAACACCAGAATCTAAATAAGCATAAAACACATACCGGGAGAAACATTCAGAGGACTCTCTTGTTCACATCTAGCTTGGAGACCATAGGACCTAATTTACTTCCTCTCTCTTCCCCTAGAGGTATGTACCAGTCAATCTGTCATTTTGTGGCCACTCCTATAACAACCATAACAACCTTCCATACAGGCCAAACATCTACCCTTATGTCTTTTGCCACATCTAGCACAAGTAGGAAATAGGGGTCTACTATCATTTCCTAGATACTTGGGATTAGACACCCTTTCTTCACTAAATCTTGGGGGAAACCTAGAAGGACCTTGTCCGGAGAACCTTTCGAGAGAAGAATTACCCTCATCAATCCTAAACCTCTTTTTCTCCCTAGACCTTTCTTCAATTTTCTCTTCCTCAATTTGTTGAGCATAAACTATAAGAAGAGAAACATTCATATCATGATCAAGCATGGCCGTAAGACATTCCTTCACTACTAAATTGGACACTCCCAACACAAACTTACTCATTCCCGACCTAGGATCGGACACTAGAATGGGAGCATACTTAGACAATTGGGTAAACCTAAATGCATATTCCTTAACACTCATATTACCTTTCCTAAGGTTAATGAACTCAAGCACTAAAACTTCTGTCATCTCTTAAGGGAAGAACCTATCTAAAAAGGCACTCTTGAACCCTTCCCACTCTTTGAATCCCATTCCTACTAGTCTAGCCTTTTTCTAATTATTAAACCAAACTTGAGCAACTCCTTTGAGTTTCTAAGAAGCCAACTCCACCTTCTCTACTAGAGTTACTACCACAAAGTCCAACACCTTAGAGACCTCTTCTATAAACTCTTGAGGATTTTCCTTCATCTTTGACTCATAAAATTCCAGAGTTTCTATCCCAGCCTGAGTCAACAGTTGAAAATCAAACCTAAGCTTCTCATAAGTCACTATCTCTTCAAAAAGGTTGATTGGAGCTTGAGGAGGAACTTCTTGATCCACATTTCCTTTCGCATTCCAACTAAAGTTAGCCCTTGTAGTGGTCATATCCTGAAAACCATCGGGCAAGGATTAGGAGAAAGACCTAAAAAGAGCTAAACTCTACGACACGACTTAGAGAATGAAGAACTGAAGTTTCCTAAACATATAATAGCATCATATTCATAAATGTGGCGCGCTTCACATTTATGAACAAGACTCTATTAGATGTGGTTTGAGACATCGTGGAACCATTCTAAACCTTGTGCTCTGATTACCAAGTTTGTCACAACCCAGGGGTACCCCTATATGTAACATGGTGTACTCGACCCCGAAGGGAGGTCTCATACAAGCCCCTTAAAATATCATAACATAAGATAATAGAAAAGTACGGGAATTTAAAACAATTTCCATTATAGTCAAAGTCTTTATAAAATTAAAGGAGAAGTCTCATTACATTTGTCTCAAACCAGCTAATACTTGAAAAGAGTTAGGGACACGACCCATAAAAATATAAACATAAAAGAAAGACATAAAAAGGAAAGGGTGATCAAGTCCTCGATGCTATGAGGACTCACCAAAACTTATCTTCTTGATCTACTATGAACCTAGCCACGAGGACGAAAGTCAATATCACCAAACCCTACATTTGATAAGAATGTAGGCAAAAGTATGTGTTAGTACAATAATGTACTAAATATAATTGCTAACATAAACAATCAACATGAGCATATAAGAGGCATTAGTCAACATAAGACATATACAATAATCATAAGAGACAATAATATAAGTCATAAGCATAAGAGGCATCATCATATGACACGGGCTATAAGCATAATAGACAATAATCATAACTTGAAAGCATAATATATAACATTATATTCATAGGCATAAATAATGCATTTAGAACAACATAGTGTAGAAGAAACACTCCATAAGTCACCTCAAGGCAAGCTTGTGCAATACATGGATAAGACCCCATAATCCCACCCATGCTAAGAAAGTTAATTTAGGTTCTCATTCATAATTATCATATTTTGATCTCATTGTTAGCTTACTTATCATAGACAAGGGAATACTCACCTTTAGACACACATGCATTGGGAAGGCCTTCCAAGCTACAATCCAAACAAAGAGTACATCATAAGCATAAATCATATATATATTCATCACATATATCATCATAATATAAAGGAACATACCATATCTACCCTCAAATCATACTAGTGCAATGCATGAATAAGACCCCATAATCCCACACATGCTAAGTAAAGCACCTTGAGTAACCGTAGTTCATAATTCATATTCTTATTGTGGGAATTAGCCTTAACCGACATAGACCATGTGAGCTAACATGGAATCCGGTGTCTACCCCACATCAAAAAGGAGTTGCTCTACTTGCCAAGGGTAGAACCATACTCATAGCTTAGGTGGATCCAATAACTAAGTAACCTACGGTGGCACGTAGTTTATGGGATAAGGAGATTGCTACTGGAAATCCGAACTCAACTAATGTAGAAGGTTTCCATCCCATGTGACACATACTTTGGGAACCCGCACTAAACTAAGGTAGAAGAAACCCATTTGGAAAGTCGAACTCAACTAGGGTAAAAGCTTTCATTGGGAAGCCGGACTCAACTAACGTAAAAGCATTCATCTCATATTCAATATCCATTCGGTGCTAAGCATAATTCCTATTGAGTTCATATTAAGTCTTGACTTAAGTTTATATTTATGGAAAAATGTCATGACACTCAATCCAACATAACTCATACTATAGCTCATTAGATCATGTGTGAGAATAACCTTTCACCGTCCATGTATAAAATAGATTCAATAGGTGAGACTAGTCTTCCAACCTTAGAATCACTACATGATGACAAACCTTTCAAATCATATCATATTTATGCATAAATGTGTAGATGAGAATAACCTCCAATCAACAGAACAACTAGATCATAATCGTATTCACTTTACTCTCAAAGTGTTCTTAAACCATATAGTAAACTTCATTAAACATGCAAAATATCATATATTGCCCTTTCAAGGGTCAAAGCTCATATCAAATCAACACATCTAGAATGACTACATTACACATGGATATATTCATAATTCAAGAAGTTCAATTACTACAAACATAATCTCATACTTCACCTCCTTGAGATTCAACACTTACTTTCATGCATCACACCTAGGGTTCAAGCACTAGACATGGATATCATCCTATCTCATGTGATTCTATTACTTTATGAATTCAAACATTCATGAGGTAGATTAGGTGGGTAAAGTCCTTCAACAACAAATCTATCTAATAGTCTACCATCATCATGTCAACTTCCCTCTTAGGGCCTTAACATACATAATTCATCATATTATATTTTACCTTCTAAACCTTAGAAGTAAACATTAATAACTATAAGTCTTTACTCTTAATAGCTCTACTTCTTAAAATCATCCTATGAATCTAGAATACATACAATTCTAATCACATGCTTCATTCTTAAGCAATTCTACTCATATATTATTATAAAGGTTCAATCTCAAGCCTTACTAGTCATGATCCATCACATATACATTATTCTAGTTCAATTCATGTCTACATGCTTTTATTCTAAAAAATTACTATACATATCATTCACCCTAGAGGATTATCTCTAAATCCTCAATCTCACCTTTCAAGGCATAAACCCACATTACTTCAATTTCATCAATTAGACTAGGGTTAGGCATATAAACATTTAATTTTATCACAATAACATGATTCACTACTAATTCAATCATAGATAACCAATATCCACTCAATTGGATCAACATACAACAATACCCACTATATATGAAGAAACCCTAACTAGAATTGGGGTTTATCTCACAATTGGGGGAAATCTAGGGAGTTTTATGGATGGAATGAATCCGTGAATAAATAAGCCATCATACCATGATTATAAATCCTAGAAATCTTAAACATTGGAGATTTGACCTTGCTTGACCCTTTTCTTCTTCTTCTTTGAGTTTTCTAGATAGAGAATTTTATAGAGCAGATGAACTTTTTGGGATTTGATTTGGGGTCTTTGAAATACAGGGTGAATGGCTGTGTTTTGACTAAAAAAGACTTATATAGGTGTAATTAAACTATACAAAACAACCTCACTTAATAATTACTTAATTAGGAATTTACCCAATTAGCCTTCACTACGCGGCCATGTGCCAGGCACCACGGCAGGCTCCATGAGTCGTGGTCCCTACCACAAGTCGTGGTCCTTGGGTAGATGCTAAGCCGCAAGGACATGGCCCCTCCTAAGTTCAAGGCATGTCCACGGTCACTCCCACATGCCTGCTAGTCCTTCACGAGATATGAAGTGGCTCGTGTGTAGGAGGCCTACTTAGGCAGCCATGAGGGGCTCACTGCCTTACCACCATGGGCGGTGACCATGAGCCGTGAAGGCTTTTGTGGTCATGGGTAGTGCCATGGAAAGCATGGGGCATCATTTGCTATTGCCTTGGCCCTTGCCCATTTTCCTTGGCTCATGCCCTTTTTGCCTTGACTTGTAGCCCTCAAACTTAGCCCTATATGATCTACTAGACTACGTGATGTTACAATAGGAAGGCTGAGTCTTCAGATATCCCTTCCATAGATGTGATTTCATTGTTTATCCCATTTTTTCTTATTTTATTTGTACTTAGGATTTTCATGCCCATCAGTTCCTATTTGATTTGTTATCCATCGCGTGCTTGTTATGGCAACTTTGGTTTGGATTCTGTTTGTGTTTTAGCTCCTGTAATTGATTTATTTTTGTAGTGGATGAACTATGTGATGTTCCTTTGGTTGGGAATAGTGGTTGAGTAAGTCTACTTGCCTTTTCCTTGGTGGTTCCATTGTTATAGTGGCATTGAGAAAGTTGGTTTCCTCTTTTTCCACACTTTTTGTGTGTTTTAATTATGATATGATCTTTGTTAGATAGGTTGCAAGGCAAGTTTTTCTCGATTTTTTTGAGATTTGTGTGTTGTTCAGCCTAGTCAGCTTAGTTGCATGGCTTCCTTTTTGAGTTGTAGTTGGGGGATTGTTAGCTATTAGACTTGTGGGAAGGTTAGTATAGCCTTCTCCTGTGTTGTGGTAGGCTACGAAGTTATGATTCACTTGTTCGGTCTTTTTGATTCACCTCTTTCAAGTTTTCTTGATGCTTGGATTTGGTTAGATATGATATGGAGGTGCGATCTCTTGTTTCACATTTTTACCGACATTGTTCCTCAACTTTTGTGTTGAAAGCTCTTATGGATGGGTGTGTGATTAACATATCAAGGCATTTCATCCAATACTAGATGCCAAGGATTGTTCGTCAGTATAATAACCCAACTACGTGAGTTGGGTTCGATCCCACAGGGAGTAGTACTTCCTTCTTATTCAATAATAAAAGTACAATGACAACGTCTTCAATCAAACAATTACTGCACAATTAATGTTCAAATCTCAAATTTTGGGTTTTAACTACCAATCCAAATTTACATTTCAACACAAATCAAATATTAGAGTAAAGCTTGGGGAATTGATCAACCAATTATTGAATCACAACAAAGTGGATAAACGTTACTGCTCATAATGGGATAATTTGTTGTGGGTAGGTCGAACCATATATAAAGTAACTTTCTCTCGAACAATTACCTTTTTTTTGTTGAATTCTCTCGAACTTCAACACTAATCGAAAGAGGCCCAGCTCTTTACCCACATCAAATTCACTCTCTCGAGCTGAATACAAAGGATGGATCACTTGTTTCACTCTCTCGAGCTGAAACCAAGGAAAGCCACTACTAAGGACACTAAGATTGACACATTGGTTCCACACCTCTCTCTCGAGCAAGTGCAGAACATTGAAATTGATACACAACGTAGCACAATGCAACCTTGAAACACAGCAACAACTTAGACCCACTTGAAATTAACAACATTTTTCGCAACTAACAAACACCAACTAAGTAAATTCAACAATTGGCTTCATGATCAAAACCCCAAGTTAGGGTTTTAGCCACTCATCTCAAAAATAAGAAAATCAAAATTAACTATCACTCCCATTGTTAGGTACAAAATGAGAATAATAGATGAAAATCAATTGATAAACTCCTCTCTTAGAAAATCATGTTAAAATCATGAACTAAACCCTTTGTAGTATTTTCTCTCTAAGTAATTCCTTCCTCACATTCTGAATGAATTTCTCTCTCTAGCCAAAACTAATTTTAAACAAGTCTAAAGTGTCACTTCTTATGACCACTCAGCGAAGTAAATCGGGTGTCGTTGACAAATCGGTGAATCGTCGATTGTACTTCATCTCACCTTCATTATTTGCTTTTTCTTGGCCTAGCTACTGTAACTTTAGGTGATCCAGGTCAGGATCACCGAATGACTTCGTGATTCTCCCTTTGTCCTTCCATTTCACCCATCAGCTCTTGCTTGAATCTTCTTTAGCACTTTTGGCGATTTGGTTGCCCTTCGCCGACTAGATCAACGGTACGCTGAATATAGTTGTTGCTCACCGAATTCACCCCCATTTTAGCTCCGGTATTCTGTAATTTTAGGCGGTATCTTGGTGCTTTGGCGATTCGCCGAATGACATTGGCGATTTGGCGATTCACCGAATGACATCATCGATAATCAGGTCTTCATTTCTTCATTCCTTTAGCTTTCTTTGTTCTCTTTTTGATTAATAGTGTCCATGCATCGTTCCTAAATGCAAATACTTTCAATTCAAGGCTTTACATCATTCATTGACACAGAACATGCATTTGAGGACACTAAATCTTGTTAAAATAAATCCGCATAATGAACTCAGAGCATCGCCGGTCGATCCTTGAAGAACGTTGTCAGTGTTGACTAGAGAGGGCGAGGAAAGTCGGGTCTCCTAAACACATCGGCGATACTCCGACTGAGAAGGTGTCCCACCGAATTTTGTAGAGTCTCAGCCTCATTTTTTAGATCCATAAGGCGAACCAAATCGTGCTCGCCGAAATGGTTCGGCGACCCGCCAAGAGTACTTTTGTTTCGCTCATGATCCCACTCCTGCAAAATCAACACACATTATTTAAAACAGTAACACTTGGGTTTCCTCCCAAGAAGTGCCTTATTTAATGTCGCGGCATGACGTGGAAATGCTCTCAAGCATCTTCCACGTACACCACCTTAATCAAAGAAATATCCTGGCATTCTCCAAAGTATAATTTCAAGTGTTGCCCATTCACCTTAATTGCAGGTTCCTCTTGACTGTCAACATCTATGGCACCATTGGTGAATACTCTTGTCGCTGTAAATGGTCCTTACCATTTGTACTTGAGTTTTGTAGGAAAGAGTCTTAGTTGGGAGTTGTATAGTAACACCCAATATCCCACCTTAAACTGTCTTTTAAGTATTTTTGCATCGTACCACTTCTTCATCTTTTACTTGTAGAGAGCTGAACTTTCTTAAGCTTTAAACCTGAATTCATCCAATTCGTTTAACTACTCTACTCTCTCTTTTGAGGTTTTTGTCCAGTCCAAATTCAGAGCTTTCAATGCCCACATTGCTTTGTATTCTAACTCCACTGGTAGATGGAAAGACTTCCCAAAAACTAACTGATACGGATACATACCGATTGGAGTTTTGTAGGAGGTTCAGGCATTCATCATCCAGATGACGCTTGGTTTGATTCTCAGTCTGACTTCTGTGTCTTTAATGGTGAGTCCTTATACTTTGAGGACAATAAACATGCTATATCTTTTAGTCTTTATTTTTAGTTGTAATCTTGCTAGAGTTAGCTGGGGGAATGTCCGAGAAACTCAATTTAGTTAGAAGCTTTTCCGACATAGTGGTAGATTCAGCTTGAGTTGTTAAGTGTTGTTTCAGTCATCACTAAAGTCTTATTATATCATATATATTCATACTAGTTAGGTTTTCTCCATTTCAAATATCCACTTTTTTTTAGCTTCCACATAGTACATGATTTACTTAGTTGTTTTTCAATATGCTTGTTATATGTTAGACTCAGGGTTAACTTGGGGTCACTCGTGATCCTAGGTCCCGTATTACGTCTACGGGGAAGCATTGGGGCATGACAATATATATATATACTCTTCAGATTTGTAATTTTTGTAATCTACTTTGAATTTTGAGTTCTGCCTCTAGAAAGTCAGAATTATTGAGAAATAGAGTACACATTTTTGTTTCAAGCTTTATCTTTATTATTATTTTTGTTTAATTTCATTCCTTACTTATCAATAAAATATAATTTGAACCCTTACTATATATGAATAAGTATAAATAATTTATAGTTAGTTGATATCTGTCCGTTTGATCTTGATGAATATATAGAATTATTTAATTAATTTATATTTAGGGTGATATACTTCTAAAAGTAATTCAAATATAAACATGGAAAACTTACTTGGTTAGGTACATTTTGATAAATAAATACTTATTTTAGTGATACTTTTTATTTATTACTATTTCTAGTGTTACATAGCAATACTATAATAAATCTACATTATGTATTAAAGAGAATTATGTATGCAATATATATATGTGTTATAACTATTTTAAATAAATAAATATATATATATATATATATATATATATTATGCTTGTTTAGTAAGAAATTGACACATTATATTATAAATGTATTAAAATATGTGTTAAATGTATTATCTATCAATAAAACTTGTATTATATGTGTTCTGTAAATTATTCTATGTATTATGTATTAAAACTGTATTATAAATGTATTCAAAATGATCAAGCAAGAAAATGTTATTTCTATAAATGGTAAATATTTTCTTAATATAGTATATTTATGTAAGTTTTTTATATACATTTCTTACAGGAAGAAACCAAATCAAACATGTTAATCGATTCAACAATGAAATATATCGTGTCACATACATCAAAGATTGTTGAAAATCTTACGGAAAATACCTTCTCCATGAGTACTTGTATGATATTCACCAAAGCTTGGGGTGTGTCAGACACTGTCCTTAAGGATATTTCACCATGTATAGGTGTATCCCCCAGGATTCAACAAGCTCTTCTAGTAGAATAAATAAACAAATAAATAAAATAAATAAAAATAATAATCATAAAAAGGTCTTTTATAAAGTAAATACAGGACATATGTTTTCTCGTAATTTTCCGTCAAAGGTCCGTCTAACAATCAACCCATACTAGACTTTCTACCATGAAATTAATTCATAATGCCTTTTTATGTGTAGAATAATTACTTTTTTAATTCTACATAAACTGTCAATTTGATTTATATTATATAGTAAATCGAGATGAGATGAAAATAAATACATGAAATATGGCTCAAGGGGTTAGAAAAGTTGTCTATGGTTTTTTCAAACCTAATTAAATTAGTCAAAATCTTATTTATATTAAGAAATTCATCAATTAAAGAAAAATATCAAAAAAAAAAATTTAAAAAAAAATCCCTTTTTGGATAGTGATACTTTAATCTCTGACTTTTAACTAATATTAATAATTTTTTTAATTTTTGTCAATGTGAATTTTTTTTTTTCATGTTGAATGTCAAATAGCAATGTTTTGTTTAAATTAATGAGAGATTAGTGTATTACACACACTACTGAGGTGTGATTTTTCAAACTAATGTGCGATAGTTTACGTATGAAACTAGAAAAAAGGATAATCTTTTATATGGAGGTAAACATTTTTCAGAAACTATTTTTCAACTTTTTCATATTCAACTGCTAGGAATGTTTCTAACATGGGTTGTGGTGCAATGGTGAAACTAGAGTCTCGGGTTCAAGCATTGGGTATGGAGAAAATCATATTGGAAGGTCCACCCCCATATGAGACCTTTAGTACTTTAAAATAAGCTCCGGACACTGAGTGCAAATCCTAAAAAGAGATTGGTAACAATGATTTGGAAAAAATGCTCCTTAAAAATGAAAAAGAAAAAAAGAAGAGAAAAACTCTTCTAATGTAAGTAGGTAAAACAAGTGACATTCCACATTGATTATGTCCTCCTCAACTTCCAACACACCTCATCCTCACCTCACCCTTGTATCCCCCACTACACCCCCTACCTCTCCCCAACCTCACATCCAATAGGATTATATACACATACATTTAGGATAATATTATTTTACTTACGTATCGAACAAAAGAAAATAAGTAAGTCACTCACTTATTTTCGTTCATTTGAAACAAACCCAAAGAGGTATAATGTAGTCCCAAAAGCTCTAAAATGCTATTCCATAATATATCATCAAAGGGTACATAAGGTTAGAGGCTAATCGACAATATACATTGTTTCGTTAAGCCTTATAATTAAATACATAATTTTGAACAATACTAAATTATGGAACATAATTATTAAAAGGGCATGGTTTTGTGCAACATCATTGTTTGTATCTTCTCAAAAGTGCACATTTTATCATCAAGAAATATCCCCTGACATGTTCTCCTCCATTTACAACAATTAATACTTTGTCAATGTTATTATAACAAACAATGTTTTAAAAGGCGAGGGCATGAGACGAAACGTTTATGCCGTACGGAGTGACACATAAGCCTAGAGACACGACGCGTAAGTCTTATGGATCTATAGTTTTATTAATATCCAATTTCATAATTTTATTACTAAGAAAATAAGCAAAAGTAAAACTTTTAATTATTTTTAAAATAAATTTTAATAAATAACCTATACTATATAGATTTTTTTTTTTTTTAATCGAGGAAGGTATTAATAACCAATAATGAAGAAAAAAAGTATTACAATTACTATTTGAGAAATATTATTACACCAATAATAAAAAAATATGATTTAAAGAAAAACAGTGTTCAAAAATAAAAACAAAAAACGCCCAGGGCGTACGCTTTTACGCTTGGAGCGTACGCCACAAATTATAGGACTTATTCCCTATGGATCTACGTCTTCAATTTGTGCCCCTGAGCATTTTTAAAATGCTTCAACCAAAGCCTTGCCCCAAAAATATTTTTTGAAAACACTGATAACAAATAAAATAAAAAGGAAAATTATCAGAAATAGGTAGATCGGCATATATATCATTTTTACAGTGATACTTTGAAAATATTATATAACATGGCAATAATATGTATTTGCATATAGTCGATTGTACATGCATTTGTGTATCTCACTATTTATGAAAAAATTCATCAAAAAGACACAAACATCTTTTTTTTTAAAAAAAAAAAAACTTTGCTTACACTAAAATTCATTTAGCTGGCAAAAATACATGAAATTTAATATAAGGTATGGATAAGGCATAAATCAGGCTATTTTGGAATGAACATTTAAATGGTGAGGAGAATTTCAAATTCTGACATGGTATCCTATTAATAATATGGAGAGTGGCCTAAAATACCCCTGACGTCCACCTTTCGGCTCAAAAATACCCTTATGTCTAACGGATTATACCCATTAGGAGAATGAAGAGTAAAATTAGACCAAATCTCATAGTTTAAACGCATTTTAGGCCCTTTCCATTTAATAATTTTAAATTACTTAATATATAAGCTCACATGATTGACTTGATTTTGAATTTCATAGTAAATTTAAAAATATAAAATATGTTAGGTATCTACTCTCTACACTCCTCCCTCCCCGGCCCTTCACTTCCTATCTCTTCAAAAGAAATTCTATTTGGATCTTGTCCACCATTTTCATTTCTTTTTGATTTATGAAAAAAAAGAGAGAAAAAGAAGGAAAATAATGATGCATTCTTAAAGAAATAATTAGTTCAATAAAAGATGACTTAATTAAGCAAATATGTACAAATATTACATTTTTCTTTTGTGTGTACCAAAATAAAAAATAAAAAAATATAAAAATAATCATTTATCCTTTCCCCACCCGCATCCCATCATTACAATAATAATAATTAAAAGAATATAAATATGTGAGTTCATTTCAAGTTTCAGTCCCAGATATCCTAATTAAGAATAAGAGATTGGGAATAAAAGAGAAAATGAACAAGATATTTGAATAATTTAGAGAAAATTTTATATTAATGAAAATAATAATTTTTTAGATGGATAATCAGTCGGGGTAAGTATGGATTTTAGTTGGATCGCCATTTATGAGTTGGGTTACGTTATAATAAATTGGGGTTGATTTAAAATAGGACAATATGAAGATATCATGAAATTAATTATTTTTCAATATTATTTTCAAGTGTATCGGGTCAAAATATGAATCATAAGTGGTTTTTATAGAAAATAATTTTTTTGACAATATCATTTTATATTTTTTATTTGAGAAGGGTTTAAATTTGGACCAATCACATTAAGTAATATAATTAATAAATATTTAATAATTTTAATTTAAGGGAGCTATTAAAAATAAGGGCAAATATTAGTCAATGGATTAACATTGAGGGTATTTTTGAGCCGAAAGGTGGACGTCGGGGGTATTTTTTATTGGCTGATAGGTGGATGGAGGGTAGTTCTATAAGAATTCAAATACTTGAGGGACATTTTAGACCCTAAGTAGCATAAATTAGAGCTTCGGGCGAAAATGATTCAAGGGCTTTTTCTTGGAAAAGTAAGCAATAAATGACATTATTGAAGTGGTGATGTTTGTGCTGAGCAAAAACCTTTTTTTGGAGGGGGGAGGGGAGGGGGGTATATCAGTGAATAATTTTCTTATCATGGAATAAGGACATAAATTGAGTATTATCATATTTTTTACCCTCGTCAAGATGGGAAATATGAGAATGATGAACCAAAAGTTTCAGATTTTTGACATATGAGATAGGTCCATAAAAAAATGTGATAGTAAGTACGCTACCCCCTGTCGACCATAAAAAGAAGTTTGTACAATAATCCATAAAAATCATATAATAATGAGAGATAGTAAGTAGGTTACGCCTTGTCGACCATCACTTGTGCATTACCGTAATGTGGAAGTAGGAAGTAGTTTCCAGTCATGTGTGAGCAGATTCCTGTATCAGGGTACAAGATTGTTATGGGTAGTTATTACAGTCTCATCTATGTCAAAACCTTTGGAGAATTATGTGGAACAAATCAATTGTTCATCTGATTGCGATATTCCAAAGCTGAATGATTATAGTGAAAACTAATCTGACGTTATGTCCTCCAGCAAGTAACATTTTGAATCGGCATAGGGCCACTGTTGCTTGAAGCAACACTAGCAGAATTTTTAAAATTTATGTGATAATTGTTCTGGACAAATCCACGAACCTGATTCTTATCATATCATATATCATATATATATATATAAAAGAGAACCCTAAGCCTGCCTACGTTGCACCACCACAAACAAGGATTACCTTTTAATTTATTTATTTCCAAAACTAGCCTTCCCCTTTCATGAAAAGTTGTCTTTTATGAAAGGTTGTGACTGTTAGGAAGAATTGTGACTTTTATGAAACGTTGTGACTTTTATGAAGAGTTGCGACTTTTATGAAAGGTTGTGACATTTATGAAAGGTTGTGACCTTTCTAAAGGGTTGTGACTTTTCGAAAGAGTTGTGACTTTTCCGATAAGGCACAATAAGCATTTGTTCACACTACCCTTTGTTGTCTATTAGTAGAGGGATTTCCTCTCATTTTAAAACAACGAAAATTCTGAACTTCTTCTTCTTCTTCTTCTTCTGCACAATTAAATATTTGTTTACTTTACTCCTGTTGAGTGTCTTACTGACATCATTGTTTTTGTATCAATACGTTGGTGAATAAAATCGTTCTATCCTGAGATGATCTAATTCTATAAACTCTAGGTATTAGAGGGGAATAATTTTCTTAAGGAGACATTGTGCATTCAGTGGACTCGATTTTTTCCTTTCTATTTCATTCTATTTATACATATCCTGGTTTTTTTTTTACCGTCATTAATTTATGCTTATAATATTAATTGTTATTTTTGAGTACATGTTTTAAACTCTGTTGTTTATGTTTCTGCAAAGTTATTGTCTCCAGTTAGATTGAACATATACACATATAGTAGGTATATTCATTGTGTAGAAAATAATTACTGTACTCAGTTCCAAGAATTCATGTTTTGATATTCGATATAAAATTCTATTACTTAAAACTACAATATATAAGCTTACATATTATATATTTTAACATAGATATGAAGTTTCTAACTTATCAATTGAAGAAATTCATTATGCAAGTTCAAAAGTTATAATTGCTTTCATATTCAAGCGTATTTTATTTTTTGAATTTTTTAACAATTTTTAATTTTTTTTCCTGAGACATATATCACAATTGTATAATCTATAGTAACGACCCATTTTCGTTGTTATAGAAAAGACAACGGGGAAATTTTTTGGCTTGGAAAACTTTTTCGTAGTATCTTGGAATTTCCCAACCTAGTCCAGATTTGGACGAAATCAGAGTCTGTGAGGTCTTGTAAAATATCGTAGCAATTGGTTAATCTAATTATGAATTTAATCATATGAGTAGATAGATATGACGTTAAGGAACCCGTACGACTTTACGAAATTGAATTCGGGTGAGTAGAACTCCCGAAATTGGTCTTAGCATGAACGAGTAGTTTCTGAGTGTCGTTGGTGGAAGGTGTGTTGTGAAATGGGGTCTTGGAATTATTATATTTTCTCATTGGTTCCATGCAAGCCGTTAAGGCGAGATTTCTCCCGCCAGGGCGAGGCCGATGTAGCGTGGCAAGTGTCGCCATAGCGGGGCAGACGCGACTTAAAGTCGAAAAATAAACTCGAAAAGCATTTTATTCTTCAATTTTCGAACTTGAGAGATAAGGAACGAACCCAGGAGTTTTCTTGACAGTTTATCACAATTCTTGAAGCTAAAGGTAAGATTTTAACTCCCCAATTCCGTTTTTTGATTCGTAGATTGTAGTCTAGTGGGTATCAATGGAGGAGGGTTTTGATGTGGAATTATTATGGAAAATTCCCTAATCTGGGTATGGGGGTCAATGGTTTGATATAGGGATGTTAGAATTATTGGTAATTCGGGTAATTAGTTATTGTTTATTGATACCAATATTATTTTATTTGTTTGTAGACCAATAAAAAGCGGAACGAATCCGAAAAGGGAAGAATCAAGTTACTTAGGGGATTCAAGCTTGTTTCGAGTTAGGTGATGGTTGTGATTTCATGTTGTGTGATGTAGGTTTGTTCTTGCTTCATTATAATACGTGTATGTATGTGAATGCTGCATTATTGATCACACTAGTTGTAAAGGAGATAGATGAAAGATGAATCCCATGAATCATGACTTGATTGTATGATTATGATAATATACTTCTAATTGTGGTTGTGGCTTGTTGAATTGATCGGGTGTTGCGTTCCGACACACTAACTTGGATCGGTTTTGCATGTTTCGGCATAAATATGGGATCGGTTGCCACTTTCCGACATAAACATTGGATCGGGTACCACGTTACGGTATGGTAACTATTTGGGTTTGGGTTCCATGAGAGGACCAACGACTTGTCATAACTGTGTATCTTGAGAAATGTGAAATTGTACCTTGTTCATAAATGACGATGATATTGTATATGTTCGTTGTATGCATATTATTATTATGTTGTATTGACTTATGTATGTTGCACTCGTGAATAGAGGGACCGTAATCGTAATTGGAAGGATGGGGAGAAGGATAGGTATGTGCCTCCCCACGAGTGCCAAAAGCTAAAGGATTTGGAAGGTGGTAGATCTGAGGATATGCTTTCTCGTATCCTCAACAAAGTTGGGGGATAAAAAAAATCTTGAAAGAGATGAGAGAGGACGTGTCGACCCTTAGCCAGACCGTTACCTCCAATTCAGTATCAATCAAGTAGTTGGAGACCGAAATGGGTCATATATCTTCTCATCTCAATCTGAGACAACAAGGGGTTTTGCCTAATGCTACTATGGCTAACCCCAAGAATGAGGTTTGAAGGTGGACTCGCGTCGTGCCACAACGTTAACTAAGGCACTGTTTGGGAGGCAAACCAATACCCTTTTTATTACTTTATGTTTGTTTTAAAAATAACGGTGTGTTGGTTGTGCATGATGAAGTGTGGGAAAGTGTAGGAAAGAAGGAGATTGGTGAGCAATAGGTCCAATCGGTGCATCGTCACATAAGTCAGTGACCCCGACTCAGACCGCCTTTGGACTTAAGACAACTTTAAGGGAGAGTCTGTAAAACTCGACAAGCCCAGGAATTTATTGGAGAATCACCGGTCATGTCGGTGACACTGACGGAGACCGCCGTTTGGACCCCCTGATGAGTCCAGAAATTGGACCCATTGAGGGCTATAATTTGATAGACTTAGTGTCCTCAAATGCATATTTTGTCTCAATATCTTATTAAAATCCTTAAGTTTCAGGTATTTGGAGTTTGAAGCAAAGCATGGACACTACTTGGCAAGAAGGAAAAAGGCGGCCAAAAACAATGAAGAAATGAAGGCCTGAAAATCGCCGAGTTTAGTTGGCGAGTCACTGAACATCCTGGAGATTGCCTTTTGTTCCAGTGTGCTGAACTCTGATGGAAAAGGTCAAGTTGGTGATGAAATGAAGCAATCGGCGCGTCGCCGAGTAGTTCCACGAAGCAGTACAATATAGCCCAACGACTCAAACCGTTAAGAGGCTGAAGGCTAAAGGAAGAAGGCAATGAAATTGACCAAAAGGCGGATCGCCGAGTGTATCGACTATCCCGACTAAATTCGTTGAGTGATCTGCTGCAACACAAATTTTCAAACACTATAGATACTTGTTTAAATTGTTAACGTAGTATCAAGTCATAGACAATTATTATTCAAACTTAGAATATTTTTAGTTTCAAGTTTTAGAGGGTTTTGGAGACTTTGTTCTAAAACCTTGAAGATTCAAAGGGTTTCAACTCCCAGAAATTGGACGTGGGTGATGAGTCCACAAATTGAACTCATTTAGGGCTTTATTTTGATAGAAATAGTGTCCTCAAATGCTTATTTTGTCTCAATATCTGATGAAAACTCTTAAGTTTCTGGTATTTGAAGTTTTGGTGGAAGTATGGACACTTAGGCCCAAAAATGGAACAAAGAGGCTGAAAAGAACGAAGAAGTTGAAGCCTGTGTATCACCAAGCACACTTGGCGACTCGCCAAAGGGATGCACTCCGCCCTTTGTTTCAGTACGCGAAGCGTTGAAGGAGAAGGACCAAAAAGACGATGAAAGGAGCAGTGGGACAGAGCATGACGACGCTGAAGGCTAGTGCAAGACGACGACGAACTACACCAAAGGGCGAATCGCCGAGTTAATCGGGGATTCTGACTAACCTAGCCGAAAGATCTGCCAGTACTATTTTCCGAAGTCTATAAATACTAAACTTGTTATGAATTTTTAAGGAGTCGAACATTAATTTTAATTTCCAGAATAAAATAGTACTTTTGGGATATTTTCTCTCAAGTTTGGAGAGGGTTTTGGGAGACTTGAAGAAAGAAGGATTTCATCTTCCCCAAGTTGGAAGTTGGTCTTGTCTATTCTTCATCCTTTTCTTAAAATCAAGGTTTAATTTCTTATACCCATTTGATTTTAGTATCATTTTAGTTGTATTTTGTTATTTCATGATGTGTGGCTAAAACCCCCATTCTTGGGCTGTGATTTAACAAATATGTGTTGATATTGTTGTTGGGTCTTGCTTTTTGATAGGATATATGCATTTTAATGGTGATTTCACCTAGTGGTTGTGGTTTAATTTAATGGGTTTGTAGTTGCAAATACAAAACCACCCATGTGTTTCTGGCTTGCACGAGAAGGAGGTTGCGAAACCAAGACCGCTAGACTGATGCCCTAAGGAGTGGGTCGACATGAGGTTCAGCCCGAGAGGGTGAGCCCTAGTCCCATATCCTAACACGCAGCTAGAGAGAGTGAATAGGGTAAGGCATAGGCTGGCCTTCATGTGGCAAATGGGTGTCCGAGAGGAACGCATTTGAAACGGGGTAAGTTGCCCGAGAGGGAACTTATTTTCATCTAAAGCTTAGCCTAGTCACTACTATCTTGCGAATTTCCTATCGAAGTCACGTACCCAACGTTTTATCTCAACTTGTATTGCGGTCACACCCCAAGAACTCTTCCCCATACTTGATTTTCTTGTTATTTTCGTTGTTTTTACTACTTGTAATTAAACACGCAAATCGATATTTGACACTTTTGTGTCACCCTTCTTTTGATCTATTATGGTTTTAATCGTTAATATCTTTAGCTAAGACTAGTTAGAACTAAATTTTATTTTTCTATCAATTCTCAAAACCACTCCCTTGGGACACGACCCCAACCTTTAGTTGGGTTACTATATTATCGACGATTATAGACACTCGTACCGTAGTTTAGTGTCGTTAGTCAGATAAGCATCAGTGGGTCTCGATGATTCTTCACTCTTGACGTGTTTTAAGACTTAATTCTTCATACCAGTTGATGGAAACTGATATTGGTATTGATTTTTATCTCTTTTACATGTCTAGCTAAAACCCCAATTCTTGGGGTGTGATTTTGTGAATATGGGTTAGATTATCTGTTGAATCTTGCTTGTTTATGGTTTATTTGTTGTTTAAATGTGATTTCGTTTAGTAGTTGTGTATGAACTTCATGGAATTTTAGTTGAATATACGATTTCAACTTAGTGTTTTTAGCTTGCTCGAGAGAGAGGTCGTAAAACTAAGACTACTAAATTGATAACCGGTGGTATTGGGTCGACATGGGTTCATCTCGAGAGAGTGAATCCTAGTCCTTCTCCCACACATTCAACTCGATAGAGTGAATGGGCTAAGGCGGAGGCTGTGATTAATCCAGCCACTCGGTGTTCGAGAAAAACCGAGTTATTTCTTGGTAAGTTGCTCGAGAGAGAATTTACCCCCACTATAGTCTAGGCTAGTCACAAAAACTCAACAATTTACCATCAAAAGCATGTACCCGATAATCCCATCTCTCTATTAAGTTTCTTATATTTTTGCTCTTTTTGTTGATTAGCTAATTCAAACCCCCATTGATAATTGACGCTTGCGTCACCCCTTTAGATTTAATATGTTTATATTTGATAATGTGTATAGCTATGACTAATTAGAACTCAATTTTATTTTTCTATTAATTCTCAAAGCCACTCCCCGTGGGAACGATCCCAACCCTTGGTTGGGTTATATCACTACACGCGATCGTATGGCACTTGAACCGAATTAGTGTCAGTTGATTATGTCCTGAAACATCAAAATGGCTCCGCTGCCGGGGAGTGGTGTAATTTGAGAATTTTTAGTTTAGTAAAATTCATGTTCTTCTTAGTCGTATTTTACTACATTTATTTTTAGTTTTGTTTATCTTTGAGTTGTGGTTGTAGGCAGATACCCTAAGCATGGCTAAGGGAAATGGTAGCAAATTGGCTGAGACGAATCAAGGAGTCGAGAGGGACTTCAATATAACCGCACTGGTAACTCAGGTGAACAATTTGGCCACTAAAATATCAGAGGTGGAGGACCAGTGCAAAAGTCAAGGGAGGTACAAATCCTCTCATGAGCGGAAAAATTCTAGAGACAGGGAGAACAATCGTGTCGAGGACACATTACAAATCATTCTCCAAAAGATCACCGAACAAGATTGAGTGTTGGAAAAGATGAAGGAGAATATTGAATTGTTGAATGAGATGATTGGCAATCATTCTAGATCGATCCAGCTGATCAGGACACTCATTAGTTATGCAGTGCCTCCTCTCCACTCAAATGAATTATTAGGGTTACCTAATAACCCTAGGGCCAACCCCAATGATGGAGAGTGAGTAAGGACTTGCGCCGGGCCACGACGTTAACTAAACCGCTACTTAGGAGGCAACCCAAGGCCTTAAATGCTTTAGTCTTGTTTTTGTAAATAATGGTGTGTTGGTTGTGCAGGTTTAAGTGCGGAAAGTGTTTGGAGAATGCAGATTAGCGAGCAATTGGTCCGGTCGGCGTATCACTGAAGAGGTCGGCGTGCCCGATTTGACCCACTGTTTGGCTCAACACAATTTCAACTCAGAGCCTTTAAAACTCAGCTAGCTCAAGAGCAGTTTGGTGAGTCGCCGACCCACTATGAAGACCGCCGTCTTAACCCCCAAGAAAATGAAGGTCCTGTAGAAATCGGTGGGGTAAGTGACTACACGGCAACTCGCCGAGTGGATTGGCGGACGCGACTAATGTCACCGAATGGACGTGAATTGGACGGTTATATATGGCCAAAGGTTTTAAAGTTTCAAATTCTTCACTTTCCCTCGCTTTTAAACTTCACAAATTCACACCAAATTAGTATTTTCAATATTCTTGCTTTCAATAAGTATTTTGGTTGTTGATTGGTGCTCGGAAGTATGATTTCTTTGCCGCCAAGCATTTAAATCCTATTTTAATCGGCATCTAAGGTTGGTTTTCGAATCCCGATTTTACTTTCAAAATTTTTGTACTCATTTGCAATTATCATATTGTATTTTCGTGTGCTGGGTCTCTCTAATAGGATTAGATTGTTTAAATGCTAATGCGAAGTTAATAATCTTGCTCATATTATTTTGATCGTCAAATGCCTATCAATTTGTGCTTTTAGATGAATGAAATATTATGAGGTTGTGTTTGCGTAATGTTTAGATTGGTTCGGTGAATTCTAAGTAGCACGTGTTTGCGCTAATTGACGTATATTGCTCAATGATAGAGCGGGTAACAACAATCTTAAGAGAGATTGACGTCAAATGGCCAAATTTTGCAAAACTCGAAGAAGTCTTAGTATTTTGGGGTGATAGGTGTTTTGGGTTTGTGCCTAATTTAACTATTGCATGCTTTGATTTTACTTTCGGGGATTGCGGGGTTGAATTGGAGAAGGTGGATTGAATTTAGGCACGTTGGGCCATTTGGCGAGCTGGGTCGAGCTACCGAACCACTCGGTGGATCGCCAAATCACCTCTCATGCTATATGTATTGTTGGTTTCTGTAACTTTCGGTGAGAAGCTTTTGGTCGCTAAAAGCACTTGGCGACTCGCCGATAGTATGCGTGATCGCCATTTGTTTGCACCCTTGTTACACTGTCACTTTCGACGGACAAACCTGTGTTCACCGAAAGTAGTCGACGCTTCAACGAAAGGGCCTTCCCATCATCAACTTGCTAAAAAAATTTAGCCAATCCCTTCGTTGAACCCGATCTAGCTCGCCAAAGAGGGTCGGTGCTGGATCGGCAAGTCTGTCTACAATTAATTGTCTTTGCTTCAATGTGAATATTATTTAACTTGTATTTAATGTTTTACATATATGGTTTGGACTAATCTAACCATGCCAACCTAGAAGAAAGCACGGGGGATTACTATAAACAAAGGGGATCAAGTCCTCCATAAAAGAGAAGGCAAGACCTCTCACTAAGAGACAAAGGCAAAAGAAAGAAGCACATAACTAAGAAAGTAACCGCTGACAACTGGGCTCAGTTGTCTGAACCTGAAGACTAGCAACCCTTGATTAACAGAAGGAATGATATCCAAGCTAGACATCAATCCACATCCACTAGGGTTTCCTCAGCTGCCAGTCCTCCGGCAACAGACTCCGTGCCAGCTCAGGCACCTCCAGTGACACCTGCACTCCCTATTGCTCATCTACCTATACTACTGAACAGATTGAAAGGTGATAGGTTACGGACCATCCTAAAGGGGAAGCTTTTATCTATAGAGGGCCTCGAGGGCAAGTGCCCCGATGTTAGGGACACCATCCACTACCATGAGTTTGAGCAGTTCACCAGGCCCCGAGGCCCTTACATTCCATCTTGGTTCCGGGAATTCTATACAACTTATGGGGAGTTGGCGCCCAAAAACAAGAAGAAGGCGAGTGAATTCAGACCAGTAAAGTCGGTCATGGTTAGAGGCAAGGAAGTTGGGTGCGGCAGTGAATATAGTAAAACTATTTTGAATAGACCGCTGCATTCTGCACTTCCTTACGAGGGTTTGCCCATTGCTCAGTCCCGAGATGACTTGAAGGGTTGGTTGACCCCTCTGATTTCTAACACCACCCCGAGGTGGATGGATGCAGGGGCCCCTATTGAGAAGAGGGAGTTGAGCATTGCTTCTAGGTTCTGGCTTGACTTTATCAGTAACACCATAATACCATCCCAGAACGAGTCCATTTTGCGCCATCCCAAAGTAGCTTGCCTTAGTTCTATCATGTCTAGAAGACGCATCGACCTTGACTGTTGAATTCACAGGAGATGGCCATGAGAGCCAAACAGAAACATACTTCTCTATCATTCCCAATCCTGATTACTGAGTTGTACCGGCGTGCTGGAGTACCACAGGACACTACGAGAGATATTGAGATCACCCCTTCATCCCCCAATGACATCATGCGTATTGAGGCCGAGTACACATGAGAGGATGTGGACAGAAGGAGAGCCGCTCCGACAGACATTTCTCCAGATGTTGCTGTTGACTCGTTACCTACAGAAGCATCTTTGCCTACTCCGGCCTCTAGGCCTTCAGGTACATCCGCTCATTCCTCTTCTTCACAGGTCCCAGGTGCTTCCTTCTCCTCCTCCCAGCCCGTCAGGATTACTCAGGTAATAATCCTGAATATGGGGAATTTGGCCCAATCAGCTAAAATACCGGTGACCCGACTTGAGTGATCCATCCCTGGGATGATCGAGAGAGCCATACTTGTTGCACTCTCCCCCTCCAGACTTATGTTGATGAGTTAGCTATGAGAGTCACAACTTGTGAGATCAGACAGGGGGAGGCCTCTGAGGTGACAACTTTGAAAGCCGAGGTAGCAGAATTGAGAAAGGACGTGGACTATCTAAAGTCTATCGACTTCAATTCATTAATAGATACTGTTGATGATGAAGATGCCCAAGAGACTTCAGAGATCCCTCCGGCTACCACCGGAGAAGCATAGAGGGATGGCACAGGAGATGAGGAGTCAGATGCAGAGACCAATGAGGAGAAGATAGTAGTACGTGATGATGAGATGAGAGAGTTCCAAGTGGAGAGCATTTTTAGAGATTTTCCAGATCTTGTGGAGACGGTTGTGTAGCTAGTGATCCAGACATCGCTGACTGAGACGTCCAAAATAGCTCCTAGTGGATCTGGCACTACTATTCCCTCTGAGGTGACTCCGAGCACTGATGCCCAATTACCGACTGCTGCACTGGGCACTGAGGCCCAGATACACGGAGAGACTGCATAGACATGATCCTTTCTTTACCTCCCTCTCTGTCTTACTTTTGCTCACTTTTTGGATACTTTAATTCATTTGAATTTGAGTAAAAATGATTTTTGTTCGTGGTGGGTGAGGCCCACCTTTGTGCATATTTGTTTTGTTATTTTTGGGTTGAAATCTATAATTATTCTATACACTGCTTTTTGTGGATGTTTGAGCTTGTGGTTCCTTCTATTTTTATTGCATATGATTTTGACCTTTCCAAAATTTTTACCACCTCTTGTATGTACTTGATAGTTGTCGTTCTTTAGCAAATTTGAGTCTCCATCTCGATCAATACCGATGACTTGAATAGTGCTCATAATTGAACGAACATGAATGTATGGCTACGATGAGACCAAATGAAGTTGCATAGACAATATGTGAACTATTTGCATCTCGTTGTGACTAGCCAATTATCAAATTGATTCTCTTACGATGAACGTTGCACACTAGCGAAAGTGTGGAGTCTTGTTTGACTTTGGTGTCGATGCCTTGTGTGATTAGTATGTTGTGAACCATGCATGATAACACCTAGAGTTTTCCCCGTTGCTTCGGTAACTAAGTAACACTATCTCTTGATATGATTTTAAGCAACTTTGAAGAGTGTTACCCAATTTGACATATACTTCTTTTATGGCCTACCTCGTGAGTGTGTGAACCTCTTTTGACCACCCCTTAAGCCTTACCTTTCTTTGGATGAAACTTGATGAAATCAATACCTTTCGTGATCCATTACCCATAAATCCTCATGTGTGTTGGTTTTTTTGAATAGCCAACTTAGGCCAAAAGCCTAAGTTGGGGGTTTGGTGAAAAGATAAAAAAGTGAAGAAGTGCCAGAAAAGTCTCCTTTAACCCATGGTGTTGAAAAAAAATGGAACCCTTCCATACGAAAAAAAAAGAGAAGAGAAAAAGAGAAGAAGAGATTGAAAAAGAAAAGTTGTGGAATAAAGTACAAAAGAAATGGGGTTCCCGAACAATCCATGGAGAGTGAATAATAGGATGACTTATAAGAAAAAAAGAAACTGATGAAGGAAGAGGAAAGGAAGTGTTGTGATCACGACATTTCATGAGGATGAAAGTCAGTGAACCTAAATGACGATTCCTTTGAACTCAACCCCATTACAAGCCTTGAAAATACCTTTTTGATCTTGAGTTAGATGAAACAAATGTTGATTGGAAAATACGGGCAAACCTATGGGTGAATGCATGCATTGTGTTCTTCTTTGTGAGAGTGACCGTTGCATTTGATTTCGAAGCTCGATATGATTAAACCTTTGTGTTTGGAAATGGAATCATCCCTTGTGTGAGGGCATTCGAGTACTTTTGTTGAGCTTGAACTTGCATTTGAAGCAAGTATTGTTAGCTTAAGCATCTTTGGTAATGGTGTGTCACAACTTGAATCTTTGGTTAGACAATTAATCCTTGCATGAGTAAATTGAGTCTTGTTGTGTACATTCATGATCTAGTCTTGTGTGTAGCACTGTTTGAGACATACTTTTTGAACTGCTGAACTTGAGTTTTACTTGAGGACAAGCAAAACTGTAAGTTGGGGTGTTGAGGAGTCCACAAATTGGACTCATTTAGGGCTTTATTTTGATAGAATTAGTGTCCTCAAATGCATATATTGTCTCATTATCTGATGAAAATCCTTAAATTTCAGGTATTTGGAGTTTGACACAAAGCATGGACACTACTTGGCAAGAAGGAACAAGGCGGCTGAAAAGAACGAAGAAATGAAGGCCTAAAGATCGCCGAAGCCAATTGGCGAGTCGTCGATCAGCTTGGAGATCACCTTTAGTTTCAGTGTGCTGCCCTGAAGGAAAAGGTCTAGTTGGCGATGAAATGGAGTAGTCGGTGCGTCGCCAATCAGTTCTGCGAAACAGTACAATATCACCCAACAACTCAAAATGCGAAGAGGCTGAAGGCTAAAGCAAGAAGGCGATGAAATCGACCAAAAGGTGGATCGCCGAGTGTATCGGCGATCCCGACTAACTGCCCCAAGTGATCCACTGCAGCCCAAATTTTCAAACATTATAAATAATTGTTTAAATTGTTAACTTAGTATCAAGTCATAGACAATTATTATTCAGACTTAGAATATTTTTAGTTTTAAGTTTTAGAGGGTTTTGGAGACTTTGTTCTAAAACCTTAAATATTCAAAGGGTTTTAACTCCAACAAATTGGACGTGGGTGTCTAAGATTCTTCACTCTTGATGTGTTTTATGACTTAATTCTTCATACCCAGTTGATGGAAACTGATATTAGTATTGATTTTTATCTCTTTTACATGCCTAGCTAAAACCCCAATTCTTGGGGTGTGATTTTGTGAATTTGGGTTACATTATCTGTTGGGTCTTTCTTGTTGATGGTTTATTTGTTGTTTAAATGTGATTTCGTTTAGTAGTTATGTATGAACTTAATGGAATTGTAGTTGCAAATACGATTTCATCTTAGTGTTTTTGGCTTGCTCGAGTGAGAGGTCGTAAAACTAAGACTACTAAATTGATAGCCTGTGGTATTGGGTTGACATGGGTTCAGCTCGAGAGAGTGAATCCTAGTCCTTCTCCCACACATTCAGCTCGAGAGAGCTAATGGGCTAAGGCGGAGGCTATGCTTAAAGCGGGAACTAGATGTTCGAGAGAAACCGAATTGATTCAGGGTAAGTTGCTCGAGAGATAATTTACCCCCTACTATAGTCTAGCCTAGTCACGAATACTCAACAATTTACCATCAAAAGCATGTACCTGATAATTTAGTCTATCCCGTATTCCTGTCACATCCCAGGAATCCCATCTCTCTATCTTGTTTCTTATATTTTTGCTCTTTTTGTTGATTAGCTAATTCAAACCCCCATTGATAATTGACGCTTGCATCACCCCATTAGATATAATATGTTTATATTTTATAATGCTAGAGCTATGACTAATTAGAACTAAATTTTATTTTTCTATTAATTCTCAAAACCACTCTCTGTGGGAACAATCAAAACCCTTGGTTGGGTTATATAACTACACACGATCGTTTGGCACTTGAACCGAAATAGGGTCAGTTGATTACGTCCTAAAACATCACCCCTACATTAACTAGAGGGCCTGTAAAACTCGGCGAGGTAAGTGAACACTCATCGGATTGCCAAATGGGTAGGAACTGGACGGTGTTTGAAGCCAGAGGTTTAAATTCTCAAACTCTTTCACTATTATACATTTTAACTCTTCCAGATTTACACTTGCACATTATTCTCTATATGTTGCATTATTGAAAGGTGTTAGTTATCGATTTGTGCTCGGAACTTGGATTACATTGCTGCTTAGCGATTCAATCATAATTTAGTCAGGATCAAAGGTTGGTTTCCGAACCCTGAGCTATTGTTATCGATTTCATACTCTTGTGCAATGATATTATCTTGTTGAAGTGTGTTGGGAATCTCTGCTAAAATTAAATAGTTTGATCACCTATTTTAATTTGAATTTTTAACCCGTAGTGTTTTGACTGTTAAAATTATGTAGCTTGGTGCATTGAAATAGATTAAAATTTGGTGGGTAGTGCTTGTATGCTTTGGGTTTTATTTGTTGTGTTGTGCATGCTTAAATTGTGTTCTCGGGGGTTGCGGGGCTGATTTTAAGAAGTTGGTTGAAAATTGGCACGTTAAGTGGTTTGGTGAGCTAGGTCGAGTTCGCCGAATCACTAGGTGGTTCACCTAATGTCCCTATCTCGCCCTTAATCTCATGCTTTACGTGTTGTTGTATTCTGTATCTTTCGGGGAAAAGATTGAGATCACCAAAAGCACTCAGTGACTCGCCGAGAGTTTTATTGATCGCTGTTTTACTTACACCCTTGAACCCTTTTTGCACTATAACTTTTGGCAACCCTATCCTTGTTCGCCGAAAGCTGTCGGCTACACGTCGAGTGGTTCCCCCATCACCTTTTTTTTTGTAGTTTTAGAACCTATTCCTTCGGCGAGCTCGATCTAGCTCGCCCAAGAAATTCGGCGACTCGCAAACTGGTTTTGGTGAGTCTGTCTACAAATGTTTTTCTATGCTTTTGTTTAAGTTTTTCTAACTTCTCTTTTAGATTTTGCAGACATGACTAAATCAAAAACCGCTGAAAGAATAATACCAGGCCAAGAGAAGTCCAAAGGGAATGCTATAAACGAGGATGCAACTACGTCAAAAGGCAAAGCTACGAAACTTACACCAACTAGTGGGAAAGGCAAAAGTAAGAGGCCCACTTCTACCAGAAAGACCATTACCCAGACCCTAATATTTCTTCATTGGTCTGGGGATTCTGCATAGTTGTGCATGTCTTTCAGGCAGACTCAGTCTCAACAGACCTTAGTGAATCTGACACTGTTGTTCCCCCTGAGGTGACCCCGGGCACTGATGCCCAGGCTCAGGATGAGGCATCGGGCAATAATGCCCAGACAGACAGAGTGACTATGCAGATAGGACCCCTCTATACCTCCCTCTCTATTTTGCTTTATTTCACTTTTGGATGTTTTTATTTGCATTTGAGGACAAATGTTTTTATTTGTGGTGGTGTGAGGCCCACCTTTGTGTGCTGTTTGTGACTCTAATTTTGTTTATCTGTTTGGGCTTTGTGCTAAATTTGTGTTATACTTCTTTTTGTGGAAGGTTTGAACTTGTGGCTCCTTGCTTTTAATTGTAAATGATTTTTGACCCTTCTGAATTTTTGTTTCCACCTCTTGTATGTGTTGAATATGGTTGTTCTCTTGCAAATTTTCGTAATGGTTTTGATTAATACCGATGAGTTGAATAGTGCTCATAATCGAACAAAATGAATGAACAGCTACAACGAGGCCAATTAAAGTTGCATAGATAATATGTGAACTCTTTGCATCTCGTTGTGACTAGCCAATTATTGAATTGAGTCTCTTATGATGAACATTGCACACTAGCGAAAGTGTGGAGTCTTATTTGACTTTGGTGTCAATGCTTTGTTTGATGAGCTTACTGTGAACCATGTATGATAACACCTAGATTTTCCCCGTTGGTCCGATCGACTAAGTAATGCTATCTCTTGATATGATCTTAGGCAATTTTTAAGAGTGTTAAACAATTTGACATATACCTCTTTTGTGGCCTACCTTGTGAGCGTGTGTGAATCTCTTTTCAATACCCCTTGAGCCTTATCCTTCTTTGGAAGAAACTTGATGAAAACATAACCCTTTTTAATCCACTACCTATAATCCTCTTTATTTGTGGTTGATTGAATAGACAACTTAGGCTAAAAGCCTAAGTTGGGGGTGTGGTGAAAAGAGAAGGCAAGTTAAGAAGTGCAAGAAAATTCCCTTCTATCCATGTGGTAGGAAAAATGGAACCCCTCCATACAAAAAAAAGAGAGAAGAAAAAGAAGAAAATAATGAAAAAGAAAAAGAAGAAAATAATGAAAAAGAAAAAGAAAGAAATTGTGGAATAAAGTATGAAAATGCAAAAAGAAATGGGGTCTCCAACAAACCATGGAAAGTTAATTATGGGATGACTTGTGAGTATGAGTGAATTTGAGGAGGAAAAGAGAAGGAAGTGTTATGAGCACCACATTTCATGAGAATGAAAGTCACTGAGCCTAAATGATCATACCTTTGCACTTAGCTCCATTACAAGTCTTGAAAAGACCTTTTATATCTTGAGTAAGCTGAAACAATTATCTATTGGAAAATACGGGAAAACCTATGGGTGAAATCATGCATAATGTTCTTCTTTGTGAGTGTGAGCGTTGCATTTGATTCCGGAACTTTAAATGATTAAACCATTGTGTGTGAAGATGGAATCATTATTTGTGTGAGGGCATTTGATTTCCTTTGTTGAGCTTGAACTTGCATTTGAAGAAAGTATAGTGAGCTTGAGATTCTTTGATAATGGTGTGTAAAAACATGAGTCTTTGAGTACACAATTGATCGTTGCATGAGTATGTTGAGTCTTGTATAGCACTGTTTGAGACATACTTTTTGAACTGCTAAACTTGTGTTTTACTTGAGGACAAACAAAAGTTTAAGTTGGGGGTGTTGATGAGTCCACAATTTGGACTCATTTAGGGCTTTTATTTTGATAGATTAAGTGTCCTCAAATGCATATTTTGTCTCAATAATTGATATAAAATCCTTAAGTTTCAGGTATTTGCAGTTTGAGGCAAAGCGTGGACACTACTTGGCAAAAAGGAACAAGACGGCTGAAAAGACGAAGAAAAGAAAGCCTGAGGATTGTCTAACGCATTACGCGAGTCGTCGAATGGCCTTAACCTCACGCAAAGTTCCAGTGTGCTGAGCCCTGAAGGAAAAGATCAAGTTGGCAATGAAAACGAGTAGTCGGCGCGTCACTGAAAAGATCCGCAAAGAAGTACTATATCGCCTAATGATCTATTACCTGAGATGCTAAAGGCAAAATCTGAAGGGTGATAAAGCAGACTAAAGGGCGGATCGCTGAATGCATCGGCGATCTCGACTAATTACGCCAAGTGGTCCTTCACAGCACAAATTCTTAAAAACTATAAATACCCATTTAATTCTGTAGTTTACTATCCAGAAATTTAGGAAGTTGTATAGAATTTGGAGACTTAGAATATTTCATTTTGAGTTCTTAGAGTTTTTGGGGAGACATTGGTCTTGATCTTGAAGATTTGATGACTTCCAATTCCAAGAAATTGGAAGTGGGTGTTGGAGATTCTTCATTCTAGACTCGTTTGAAGTGCATATATATCATACCCAGTTGATGTTATTTCAATTTGGTATCATTTTCTTCTCTTTTTCTATGTCTAGCTAAAACCCCAATTCTTGGGGTGTGATTTTGTGAATATGGGTTAAATTTATTGTTGGGTATTGCTCATTGATAGTCTATTTGCTGTTTAAATGTGATTTCGCTTAGTAGTTGTGTTTGAATCTAATGGAAATGTAGTTGCAAATTTGATTTCATCTTTGTTGTTTTTGGCTTGCTCGAGAGAGAGGTTTTAAAACAAAGACTACTAAATCGCTAGCCTATGGTTATTGGATCTTCGTGGGTTCAGCTCGAGAGAGTGAATCCTAGGCCTTCTCCCACACATTCAGCTCGAGAGAATGAATGGGCTAAGGTGAAGGTTGTGCTTAAATGCTGCAATTTGCTGTTCGAGAGAAGCCGAGTTGATTCGAGGTAAGTTGCTCGAGAGAAAATTTACCCCCACTAATGTCGAGCCTAATTACAAATGTTCAGCGATTTACTATCAATAGCATTTACCCGATTGTTTATTTTATCTCGTATTCATCACATCCCAAGAATCCCGTCTCCCTATTTCGCATCGTTATTTTTGCTGTTTTTGTTCACTAGTTGAATACAAAACCTCCCATTGATAATTGACATTTATGTCACCTTTAGATATAGTATGTTTTTATTCTTTAATAAAGCTATGATTGATTAGAATATAATTTTACTTTTCTATTTGATTCTCGACTACTAACCGCTCCCTTGGGACTCGACCCCAACCCATTCTGTTTGGTCATATTACTACACGCGATCGTTGATACTTGATTTGGAAGTTGTGTCTTTGATTACGTCAAACATCAAAGGCTGCCAAGGGTTCTCTTTCTATTTAGTCCATCTTATTCAGACGTAAACTAGTTCATCAGATATTCTTATGTTTAGTTGGGTTGTACCCATTTTCCTTTAAAGTTTTTGGATAATTGTTAGAGTTTTGGTACATTGACTTTCAGGTTCTAGACATTTAATTACACAATTCATTGTTATATCTTTTGGAAGTTTATGGGAACTTCAGTATTTAGTTATTTAAACCTGCTTTTGTATCTTTAAATGCTTGGTTTTCGTGTTAATTAGTTAGTAGTAATGGTTCTCCCATGGGAGGGTTAGTATGGGTGCCAATCACGATGGTATGGGTTGTGACAAAGTTGGTATGAGAGCCTATATTCATTGATCTCGATGTACCAAAACGAGTCTAGTAGAGTCTTGCAGAACGGTAGGAGAGATGTTTTACGTTTCTTTGAGAGGCTATAGGACTTTAGGAAATCTCTTTGCTTTCTCTTGTATCCTTTCCTTCTAAAGTATGATTCCAATTAGTATCTGTCGATTCGAATTGGTATTTAACCTCCTTCACTCTTCTGTCTATACATGGTTAACACTAGGTTCAACGGCGTCAGGCCCGTAGCTCCCGTCAATGCTCCAGTTGAGGAGTCTATAGCGAGATGTCTCGGTTGAGACGAGGGTAGTGGAAGAGCTAGGGGTAGATGCCGAGGAAGAGTGGCTCCTTCTAGGGATGGAGTACCGGTTGAAAATTCTCCTAGAAATGAGGCCCCTTCTGTGCATCACGATGAGGTAGAGGAGAATACCAAGGTTAAGAATGAGGAGAATGTAGGACAAGAGGAAGAGGTGCAGGCTGATAAAACAAGCATTCCTCCCATAGACCCAATTTTACCTCAAGAGATCATGTCATTCTTTAAAGGGTAGGTTGGTCCTGGAGTGCTTCCTTCTGTTCAAGCAATTGAAGCTCCCGCCAATCCCCCTATTGCTATCACTGTCCCTAAGTTGGGTGGAGCTGGAGGTAATGATGTTTACTTCCGTCCTTTGTTGGGTCCTGTTATGACTGGTAATGAGCATGAAATGTTGACTAAGTTCTTGAAGTTGAAACCTCACATGTTCCATGGTTCCGAGAGTGAGGATGCATATGAGTTAATCCTAGATTGTTATGAGAGGATGCATAAGTTGCGAATTGTCCATCAGCATGGGGTTGAGTTTGGGACTTTTCAACTTCTAGGTGAGGCTAAGCAGTAGTGGAGAGCTTATATGGAATGCAGATCTTTAGTTTTATCTCCACTTACTTGGACCTAGTTTCATGCCCTGTATTTAGAGAAATATGTGCCTAGGACTTTGAGAGATCGCAAGAAGGATTAGTTCATGGCCTTAGAGCAAGGTGGTATGTCTGTGGCTTCTTGTGAGGCCAAGTTTCATGCCTTGTCTAGATATGCTACGTAGTCGGTGACTACTTAGGAAGAGAGGATACGTTTATTTATTAAGGGACTAAATTCTGAAATGCGGGTATTATCTGTTCACATGACCTCTACAGGGAGGAGCTTTAATGAGGTAACAGACTTTGTTAAGAAAGTAGAGGGGGTGAGGCGAGGTGGTCAGGCTAAGGCATTGACTAAAAGGGCCAAGAACTCGGGTAACTTTCAAGGTTATTACTCCAAAGGGGCAGGGAGGCCAACACTTGCAGCCATGTCAATTCAGTCCGCTATGCCCACCTCTACTGGAAATTACTTGGGAAATCGACCTCATATTTTGATTTAGGATAGCCAGGGATTCACGTCATCGACGAGCATCAAACTATCTTTTTATCATACTTGCTAGAATTATGGAGAACCTGGGCATATGAAAAGAGATTGTCCCACCCATGCATGATGGATTCCGCGCGGAAATGGTAATAATGGTCGAGGGCGTCCACAAGGTGGGCGAGGAGGAAATCAGCGAGGCTGCAGAGGTAGGGGAAATGGTAATGACGGAAGAGGTACAGTACAGCCACGCAAGGAAGTCTCCCGTTATGATGATAGGGCTCAGTGTTACGCTTTTACGGGAAAGAATGAGGCAGAGGCGTCTGACGCAGTGATCACATTTACTAATAACCTTTGTAACCGGATGGCTAATGTGTTATTTGATCTGGGTTCTACTTATTCTTATGTGTCCGTACGATTTGCCTCATCAATTGCTATGATTTGTTATATACTTAATGCCCCCATCCATGTTCTACCTAGTTGGACAGTCTGTCATAGTCACACATGTCTATTGTGCTTGTCCTATTTTGTTTATGGGTTATCAAACTTGGGATGATTTGGTGATTCTGTATATGACTGACTTTGATATAATCTTAGGCATGACTTGGTTGTCCCCCTATTATGCTGTGCTTAATTGTAATACTAAGTTAGTTACTCTAGAAATTCCGGGAAGGGAAAAGTTAGTGGGAAGGGGTGTACAAGCCTAAGCAAGCTAAGATCATATCCTCCATTTGGGCTAGAAAACTGGTAGGGCAGGGTTGTTTGGCTTATTTCGCTTATGAGATGTTGAGGTTCAGTCTCCATCTATTGAGTCTATTCCTTTGGTGTCGAAATTTAAAGAAGTGTTCCTTAATGACTTTCTTGGTATGCCTCCGGCTAGGGATATAAATTTCTGAATTGATTTAGAACCTGGTACTCTTCCCATTTTCATCCCTTCATATCGCATGGCTTCGGTAGAATTGAGAGAGCTTAAGGCTCAAATCCAAGAAGTTCTTGATAAAGGATTCATCTGTCCTAGTGCTTCCCCGTGGGGTGCTTCTGTCATGTTTGCTAAGAAAAGGATGGTACTATGAGGATGTGTATTGATTATCGACAATTGAATAGGGTCGCCATTTGGAATAAGTATCTATTGCCTCGAATAGATGATCTTTTTGACCAATTGCAAGGTCCATCGGTTTTCTCTAAGATTGATCTAAGATCTGGTTTCCATCAGTTAAAAATTAGGCCTGAGGATGTGCCCAAGACGGCGTTTAGAACCCGCTATGGGCACTCTGAGTTTCTAGTTATGTATTTCGGTTTGACTAATGTGCCTGCAACTTTTATGAGTTTAATGAATGAGGTGTTCAAGCCATTTCTTGATTCATTCGTCATAGTCTCTATTGATGATATTTTGGTCTATTCAAAAAACTGAGAAAGAGTATGCCGACCATCTTCGTATTGTTCTGGGTGTTCTTGGGATACAAAGGTTTTATGTAAAATTTCTTAAGCGTGAATTTTGGTTGTCTTCGGTTGCATTTTTAGTGCATGTCGTTTTAAAATACAGGGTAATGGTAGATCTCCAAAAGATTGACGCGTTATGAATTGGGTTCGACCTAGCTCTGTGATGGAAGTTAGGAGTTTTGCTGGGGTCTCTAGCTATTATCGTTAATTTGTGAAGAACTTTGCTTCTATTGCCACTCACTTGACGAGTTTGACCAAAACGGAGGTACCCTTTGAATGGACTGAAAAATATGAGGATAGCTTTCAAAAGCTCAAGACTCTCTTGAGCACCGCACCTATCCTAGCACTACCGGTGGAAGGTAAATATTTTATAGTTTATTGTGATGATTCACATTCTTGTTTGGGTGTTGTGTTAAATCAGGGTAAGAATGTTATAGCTTATGCATCGCGATAGTTGAAGGTGCCTGAGAGGAATTATCCAACAGATGATTTAGAATTGGCAGCGGTAGTGTTTGCTCTTAAGATCTTGCAGTAGTACCTATATGGGGTCAAGTGTGAAGTATTTACTGATTATCGTAGTTTACAATATGTGTTCACTCAAAAGGATCTGAATTTGAGACAATGAAGCTGGATGGAGCCTTCTCAAATATTATGATGTGACCATTCAATACCATTTGGGCTAATGTGGTGGCGGACACTTTGAGTCTAAAAGCGGTGAGTATGGGTAGTTTAACTTGGTTAAGTTTAACCAAGAGACATTTGGCTAAGGAAATTTAGACCTTAGAACATAAGTTCATGCAGTTGGGTATCTCAGAAAAAGGTGGGGTGTTAGCTAGCATTGATGTTAGGGGCACATTCATTGAGGTAATCAAGGCTAAACAATTTAGGGATGAATTTTTTGTTGAACTTAAGAAGAAGACTGTGATTGGTAAGGCACCAGAGACCACTCTTGATGCAGAAGTTGTGGTCAGTTTTAAAGGAAGGAGTTGTGTTCCTCGAGTTGATGACTTGATTAAGAAATTGTTGACAGAATCCCATGGTTTGCGACATTTGATGAGTCGATGATTTGGACTCATTTAGGGCTTTAGTTTAATAGATTTATTATCCTCAAATGCATATTTTGTGCCAATAACTAATGTAAATCCTTGATTTTCAGGTATTTGGATTGAGGAACAAAGCATGGACACTAATGAGAAAAAGGAACAAGGCAGCTAAAAGAACGAAGAAAAGAAGGTCTGATGATCGCCTAACGCATTGGACGAGTCGCCGAATGGCCATTGTCTTGCCTAAAGTTCCAGTGTGCCAAGCCTTGAAGGAGAAACTCAAGTCGGCGATAAAAAAGAGCAGTCAGCGAGTCGGTGAACGGTTTCGCGATGTAGTGCTAGATCAACCAAAGTTACAGAACTTGAAGATGTTGAAAGCCAAAGAAAAAAGGCGATGAAATTGACCAAAGAGCGGATCGCCGAGTGGATCGGCGATCTTAACTTATTATGCCGAATGGTCCTTCGCAGCACACTTTTTGGCGACTATAAATATTTTTTAAAATTCTTAGGTTATCATCAATTGTCAAATTATTATCTAGCTTTCAATTGAGAATCAGCTTTTGGAAGCTTAGAACTGAGAGTATTGAGACAATATTTCCTTAACTTTAAAGATTTGAAAATTTTCATTTTTGAGAAATTGGAAGTGGGTCATTGAGATTCTTCAATCTTGACCTTTGAAAAGACAAAATTAATCTTACCCATTTGATGGAAACATAATTTGGTAACTATTTCTATCTTTTTATGATGTCTAGCTAAAACCCCAATTCTTGGGGTGTAATTATGTGATTATGGGTTAATTTAACTGCTTGGTATTGTTATTTGATAGTCTAAATATTGTTTAAAAGTGATTTGATTTCAGTAATCTTCGTGTATTTGGCTTGCTCGAGAGAAAGGTTTTAAAATCAAGATTACTGATTTGATGCTCTATGGGTATAGGGTTGTCATGGGTTCACCTCGAGAGAGTGAATCCTAAACCATTTTCAACACATACAACTTGAGAGAGTGAATGGACTAAAGCGTAGGTAGTTCTTAATTGCTGCTTATTGGTGTTCGAGAGACACCAATTTGATTCGGGATAAATTGTTCGAGAGAAAGTTTATCGCCACTAAAGTCTAACTTATTCACTAATTTACACCTAATTACTATTAATTGCAATCACACATTTGTCAACCTTAGCCCATAATCCAACCACATCCCAACAACCCGTCTCTATACTTGTTATCTTTGTGTTATTTGCTGCTATACGTAGTTGATAATTGAAACCAAAATCCCCCTGGTATTTGACACTTGTGTCAACCCAAACGTGAACCATGCTTTTATTCGTAAATGTTTTTACCTATGATTGACTTGAATATATTCATCCTTTTTTATTGATTCTCAAATACATACCACTCACTGTGGGATTCGACCCCAACTCACTTAGTTGGGTTGTATTACTGACTAACGATCGTTGGCACTTAGTATTGGATGAAGTGTCCTAATACGTGAAATCAAAATGGCGCCGCTGCCGAAGAGTGGTATTACTTGAGAATTTTTAGTTCAGTTGAATTTTGTGCTTGTTAGTCATAGTTGAACTTACTTACTTTTAGTTGTTGTTTTCGTGTTCCTTGTTTAGAGAAGCAGAAAGGAGCATGACCTGAAGAAATGGTGACCTAATGGACCTCTCTTCTTTGAGATTGATGATTTTTAGGGATAACATCCTATGTTTCAGGCAAATAAAGGGTGAATCAATCCATGAGCCGTGGCTGAGATTTAAGTCATTGTTATTGCAATGCCCAACGCATGTAATCTTAGATAGCATGTTATTAGACTGCTTCTATAGAAGTCTTGGTCTGGAAAATAGAGGAGTGGCTGACCAAATGTCTTCGGGGGGTCTCTCACGACTATAGTATGCAATAGCAGGCCAAGACCAACAAGGAGACTGAGAAGGACCAGATTTTGGCCACTCTTTAACTCAGCTTGATCTAGTGGCCAAAACGATCATGAAATTGGAGGAATCGGACAAAAATAAAGACAGGTACATTCCCGCTCACGAGTGTATAAAACCCAAGGTGTACGAGGATGGACAAATAAAAGAGATATTCTCTCTCATTCTTCACAAAATCGAAGAGCACGACAAAATGTTGAACGAGATATAAAAGAATGTTTCACTGCTAAATGAGATGACTGCTTCCCATTCCATATTTGTTTAGCTGTTAGAGGCCCAAATGGGTCATGTGTTTTCTCGTCTCTACTTCACAAGTCACAATTGAGTCGGGAAGTCATGCCACAACGTTAACTAAGACGCTTCTTGGGAGGCAACCCAAGTGTTTATCGCTTTATTTTTGTCTTAGTAATAATGGTGTGTTGATTGTGCAGGTTGTAGTGTTAAAAGTGTTAGAAAGGAAAGTTGGTGAGAAAAAAGTGTAGTTGGCGCATCGCCGAAGAGGTCGACGAACTCGACCTAGGGTTGAGAGGCACATATGTTGGATCAGTGTCGGCATCTGTGTCCTCATCAAGTAACCGGAAATTAGGGGCAACAGATTTGGACTTGCCCCTCTTTGAGTAGGTAACCATCTTCTTGGGTGCCATTGTACCTGTGGGAGCGATATTAGTGCCCATACTCAACCAAAAGTATACTTAAGACAAAGTGGCAAGACTATAAACTATCAGCAAAAATTTCAAAAAATTTCAGACAGATGCACAGTGGTCATCCACGGGGGAGACCTACGGTCCGTAGACTGATCTAAGGTCCGTGGATCGCTTCCGTAGATCAGGGAGCCTGACATATAGGTCGCAGATGAAAACCACGGAAGTGCAGAACGGTCCGTAGATGGATCTACCGACCGTAGTCCACCGCCGTGGATTCACACTTGGTGAAAATTTTCATGTGCATCCAGTTATGAACCCCATCTATGGTCCGTAGATGGATCTATGTTCCATAGACGGGGTATCGTGGATGCCATCTGTGCCAGGTATCCTACATATTTAGCCTGAGTTTCCAACATTCACACAATCTCATCATGCATTTACAACATTAAATTATGCTAGTTCTTCATTCTTAAGATTCCGACCGATTATTATACCAAACAATTTAGACTAGTTGTGGAACCCTAAGTCGAAACTAGCATATAGTTATTACGATCACATACAATAATGCTACACAATCACTATCTATCGTTCCAAGGGCATTGTAATATTCAAGTTTA
>NW_006239236.1:348441-350371 GCF_000226075.1 Solanum tuberosum
AAGGAATGATATGATGGGGGAGTTATGGAGTGAGTAGGGGAGGTTAGGGAACGTTAGAGACGGTTGTGGGAGTAATGGAGGGAATGGGAATGGTTTAAAACAAAAGGGTTTTTTTTTAAATGAGGGATTCCGGGTCGGGTCAGAAAGCCTGAGGTATGGACTCACGAGTCCCCGGTTACGGTCCGTGAGTCGATCTACGGTCCGTAGATCAGGACCGTAGATCACTCATACACTTGAAACTTCAGAAAAATTTAGCAACTTACCTGGGATCTACGGACACCATCCACGGTCCGTAAGTCAAACGACAGACCGTCGATGAGCTCCGTAGATCGTTGCACCAGACCAATTTTTGCAGATTTTCCGTGGTGTACCTACACATGTAGCAACCAATAGGCTATTCTTTTTACATTTCCTGGACACTTTTTAGAAACGGACCCTATTCTAATTCTAGCCAACACTAGTACAACACTAAAACAGCCATCAAATTTAATACATGGAGGGAATCAAACAAAGCAAACCTCTAAAAAAAACTATATCCTATCGTTAGCTAGATTGTACATCTTGGGTTGCCTCCCAAGCAGCGCTTGATTTAACGTCGCGGCACGACGCAGGCCTCTTGATTACTCAGACTTCATCAAGATGATAGGCCTCAATCACTTCTTGCACAGTTTCAGCATTTCCCAGATAGATCTTGATCCTTTGCCCGTTCACCACAAACCTTGTTCCATCCCTATTTTCAAGCTCAACTGCTCCATGCGAGAGCACTTTCGTGAGCAATTGCTTTTCAATTCTTTGATCATGATACCTCTTCATCTTTTCTTTGTACAAGGCTGAACTTTCATAAGCTTTTAGGCGAAACTCATCAAGTGCATTCAGGTCATCCATTCTTTGATTAGATGCGGCGCCCCACTCCAAATTTAACTTCTTCATTGCCCACATCGCCTTATGCTCTTGCTCTACTGGTAAATGACAAGATTTTCCATATACTAGTTGGTAAGGAGACATACCTATGGGGGTCTTGTATGCAGTGCGATATGCCCATAGAGCATCATCAAGCTTCCTTGACCAATCCGTTCTATTAGCATTCACAGTCTTTGCCAATATCTGTTTGATCTCTCTGTTGGACACTTCAACTTGACCGCTAGTCTGTTGATGGTAAGGAGTGGCTACGTTGTGACGAACACCATATTTCTCAAGTAGTGCCTTGAACAACTTATTGCAAAAGTGAGAACCTCCATCGCTCGTAATAGCTCTCGGTGTACCACATTTGGAGAAGATATTCTTTTTCAAGAATGCGGTTACACTTTTACCTTCATTGTTGGAGAGCGCTACTACTTCCACCCATTTTGATACATAATCAACCGCAACAAGAATGTACTTCATCCCATATGAACTCACAAATGGTCCCATAAAATCAAGTCCCCATACATCAAACAATTTTATCACCAATATAGGATTCCTAGGGAGCTCTTGCCTCTTTGAAATCCCTCCTTCTCTTTGGCAACGATCACAAGACTTGGCGAAATCATGAGCATCTTGGTGGATGGTAGGCCAATAGTATCCACACTGCAAAATCTTATGCGCAGTCCGAATACCACTATGACGCCCACCAACTGGTGATGAATGACATGTTTCAAGTACACTCAACATCTCAACCTCAGGCACACAACGACGAATAATCCCATCCGCACAACTACGATACAAATAAGGTTCATCCCAAAAGAATTTCTTCACATCATGCATAAACTTTTTCCTTTGGTGAAAAGACAAATATGGGGGCACAATATCGCTTGCCAAATAATTAGCAAAGTCGGCAAACCAAGGAATCAAACCATGAGAAGCAGCCAATACCTGTTCATCTGGAAAAGCATAATTAATTTCAGCCCTCTCTTCGAGCTTTAGCATAGCCTCTTCCTCTAATCTAGACAAG